>NC_142930.1:130011323-130023823 GCF_046866305.1 Octopus bimaculoides
CTGTCACATGGATTGTATCTGTGGTTGAGACACTGACTGAATCCATCATCTGATTTAACCCCATCATCTGAGCACTGGATACTTGTAGTAATAACCAGGCTATTGCAAGCATTTGATCCAAGTATCCAGTCTCAGAATACACAGGGTTTCCTCTCAATTCCCCTTCCCCACCAGACTCAAAGGTTACAAAAAGTACTACAAGTACTACCCTTACTCCTCCTCTTGAGTAATAAAAAATGTTTAAATACTGTGTCAAAACACATCTGTATTCATAATCCCAAGGAACTTAATTCATAATTCCAAGTTTACAGTAAATGGATCTGCCATATTTCAAATTAATTTCCTGTTAATATTTACTATTCATCAAGTGCAGTATGTACGAGAGAAATGTTTAAAATATCTGTACTTTTAATAAATATTTTTTTTTTAAATTTGGTCCTGCCAAAAAAAGGAGTTTCATCACAGTTGTCATCAAGACCACTACCACTACATTAGAAGGCACATGGTTAATGACTAAAGTATTCAGCTCATGATCATAAGGACAAGAGTTCTATTCCCAGCAGCACATTGTGTCCTTGAGCAAGACAATTTATTTCTCATTGCTCTGGTCTACTTAGATGGCAAAAACTAGTTGTACCTGTAGTTCAAAAGGCCAGCCCTGTGACATTCTGTGTCATACTGAATCTCCCAGAGAAGTACATTAAGGGTACATGTACTTGTGTAGCGCTCAGCCACTTGCACACTAATTTCATGAGCAGGCTCTTCTGCTGATCAGATCAACAGGAACACTTGCTGTAACTGATGGAGAGCCAAGCAAGACCACTGCTTTCATCTTTTGTGGGGAGTTCTCTTTTAAAAAGATATTAAATTATGACTATCAGTGATCAGATGAGGTCAGTTTAAGAGGTGTGTTATTCAAGTTTGTATGTGATCCAGGGCATTGATATATCAAAGTACTGACAACAATCAACAATAAGCTAAGCTGCCACTGACTGAATGCAGTTTTGCATTATCATAAGAATTTGACTAAGGATTATCTGATCATCCTCATCTTAGCATTGATAACTATTAGAATAAATGGTTTTGAGTATTAGAATAAATTTTGAAAGGGAAGACAAATTTTTAAAATTGTTTTTGGAAAATTTTAACAGAATTCAAAAACTGTTAGATTCACTTCAACATTTAAATTTAATTTACCAAAATATTTTCGCACTTTGTGACCACAAACGCAGCATGGAATTTTGTCAGTGAACAGGTCGCGGTCTCAAAGCAACGAAAATATTTTGGAAAATTGAATTTAAATGTTGAAGTGAATCTAACGGTTTTTGTGTGTTTCTCAAATGGCTTATAAACACCTTCTATGCTAGAATTGTTTTCATTCCAGCATACGATCTCAGATCGTAATTTAATAGAATTTAATAAAAAGAAAGCTTAATTGTAACCATTAATCCTTTAGCATATAAACAGACCATATTTGGTCCAAATATTCTACCTGTTTTATGTTCAAATCAACCAGATCTGGCCTCTCACACCTACCCTACAATGCCATTCAAAAATGTGCATTCACATCAGCAAAATCCTGAAACTTCAATATAATGCACCGGTACTGATGCCGCATAAAAAGCACCCAGTACACTCTGTAAAGTGGTTTGCGTAAGGAAGGGCATTCAGCTGTAGAAACCATGCCACAACAGATAATGGAACCTGATGCAGCCCCTGGCCTTACCAGCTCCTGGCCTTACCAGCTCCTGTCAAGCCATTCAACCCATGCCAGCATGGAAAATAGGCATTAAGTGTTGTTGATAATGAAACTGGATCAGATTTGGCTAGGTTGGCTTACAGATCCAGCCTTTGAACCTATATACCTATGTGCCTCTAGTTATACACAAGTGAAAAAGGAAACTTCAGAATGGACATCCTTGATTGACATGGACACCCATGATTGATAATAAGATAATATTTCATTTTGAAAATAAAGAAAACAACATATTGAGACATGTATTTCATCTGATATTGTACAATAGATAATCCATTTCCTATTCCTACTTGCATAGATGAAGAAGTGCTTGTAACAAGGCTGAACAAAAGTTAACAACATTTTGTTGATTACTGAAAATTGTAATTATATAGACAGTATGGTTAAAGAACAAGAAACACTTTTCTAAGCTTGCCAAATATAAATATTAGATATACTCTTTTACTTGTTTCAGTCATTTAACTGTGGCCATGCTGGAGCACCACCTTTAGTCGAGCAAGTCGACCCTGGGACTTATTCTTTGTAAGCCTAGTGCTAATTCTATCGGTCTCTTTTGCCGAACCGCTAAGTGACGGGGACATAAGCACACCAGCATCGGTTTTCAAGTGATGGGGTGGGGGGAACAAACACACAAATACATACATACATACATATATACCAACCAGAGTAAGCACAAATATGCGAAGCAAGTTGGAGAAAATAGTATTCAAATACCGAAGGTAGAGCAATATACTTTATTAAAAAGGCAGCAAAAATATCACAAAAACTGTTGCTCAGAGTTTCACGTTCCTGTTCGTCAGACAGTTTTGTTTAGATTCTAAACAAAACTGTCCAATGAATGGGAACGTGAAACTCTGAGTAACAGTTTCTGTGATATTTTTGCTGCCATTTTAATAAAGTATATATATATATACTTTATTTCTGTCTACCAAATCCACTCATAAGGCTCTGGTCAGCTCGAGGCTATAGTAGAAGACACTTGCCCAAGGTGCCATGCATTAGGACCGAACCTGGAACCATGTAGTTGGGAAGCAAGCTTCTTACCACACAGCCACACCTGCATATTGATTTCACAAGTAGGCTTTTCCATTGATCAGATGACCTGGAACACTTGTTGTTGTAACCGACAGAGTGCCAGTTGTATTTAGAATGCTTTAAATTATAGATATTATTATTTAAAGGATGTGTTCTCCAAACAGCTAGTTCTTCCATCATCATTACAAGATTTTAATGTCAAACATGGCTTCCTTATTTATTGCATAAAATGAACAAGGCTCTTGACAGCTACACGTGTAACTATTTTAAAATTACTAATCTACATTGGTGAGGTCTTCATTATATATCCATACTATCTTTATAGGAAAAAAAATAGGATAAATATATCAAAAATTTTATGAGCTCGAAATCAATAAATTTGGAATTGATTTTAACAGGTAACAGATATTTACAGATATTTTTACTCCTCTTACCTGCTGGAGCTGTTAATTCTCAATGGTATGCTGAGGAAATATTCCAGGTTAAAAAACTCTGGCTCTTAGCCCTAACTCATTTTGGCACACATCAAAAAAGATTATAAGGAACAATTAAGTTTTATCTTGGAGAGAAATCTATATATCAGATGCATGAAAACTATTTTGTATTAGCAAGGTTATGTTTGTATGAAGTTAATATCATTAACTGTACTTCAGATCTTTATCATAGTCATGTCTCATTGTTGCACCAAAGTACCTTACTTATCTCAATACGGGGGGGGGGGACCTGCACGAAACTCCTCGAATAATCTCTTTGATGGAGACATTGAGATCTAAAGTGTGGTGGAGAGTAGATAATTTATAGGACCAAGATTCCGAGGAGCTGGATTTCAATTGAAAAAAAAAGAAAAAGGGATAGATGGAGAAGTGAAGAAGAGGTGGATGGAGGAAGAATGAAAATGAATGAAAAAAAAGAAAAATAAAGTAGAAAAAAAGAAGAAACGGAAAGAAGAAAAAAATTAGGAAATTAAACTTAAGCAAGTAGAACAGAAACAACATTGTTTTCATTGTCGTCATCATCATTATCATCATCATCATTATCATCATCCTCACATTCATTGTTGTTGTCATCATCATCATCAACATCATAGCCATCATCATCAACATCATTGTCATCATCATCATCGTTGTTGTTGCTGGTACCATTGTCATCATCATCATCATTATTGTTGTTGTCACCATCATCATCATCAACAACAATAACTATAACATGACAAAGATGTAACGATGAGCTCAATCCACACACACACACACACTCACACACACACACGCACAATGCATACTCTCACACACACACTCACACACACACACATGCACACACACACACAAAAGCTGGACTAATACAAAAGCATTAAGAAAGAGAAGAGATACAGGGGAAAAGAGATGAGTGATAGGAGGAGGAGGGGATAAAAGTGAGAATAAGAGAGAAAAGCAAGTCGGAGATAAAAGAGAAATGTAGGAAGGAAGAGGAAGGAAGAAGAAGGATAGACAGAAAAAGAAAGTGTGTGTGTGAGAGAGAGAGAGAGAGAGAGAGAGAGGTGGGATGGAGTAAGAAATAAAGCTTATATGAATATAGAATGTCTGGAGAGAGAGGAACTGTGTGGAGTTAATTACAACATTTGTTGATATTAAGGTGCTTGGCTTGAAGACAGGAAGAACAAGCAATTTCTTCAGTTTTTGTTATATTGTTGATGGCCTTTTTAGTTAGTGTCAGACATGGAGATGGTCTGACTTAATTTGTAACTGACTGGGGTAAGATAATTGATGAGAGGAAAGGAGAAATGGAAGCTAGAGAGAATGGGAACAGAACATAGTGAGAAAAGAAAAAAAAAAGATTAACCCATTAGTGCCCAGTTTTTTTAAAAATTTAATTTATTATCAAAAATTACTTTTTATACGACTTTATCTGATACAAAATATATGAAAAAAATTTTATTACAATATCTGAAAGACACTCCAGTCTTGATGAATAACTAAAGATATCTCAGAAAAATACAGGTGTTACAGAAATATGATGGGCACTAATGGGTTCAGAGAAGAGATCATATGGAGAGCTAGATATAGGAACAAGTTGTTAAAGTAGAATAATATTTATTAAGTAAAATATGGTGGAAGCATTCGGATTACCCAGTTAAGTTTAATACTTCTAAATTCACATTGTTTTGAATTAATCATACATTATTTTGTAGCTTTGAGATTATAATGATGTGATTGTGTATTTTTAGAATGACATTGTAGGGTAGGTGTAAGAGGCTAGTTTTTGATAGTTTGAACATAAAACAGGTAAAATATTTGGGCCAGAAATGGTCAGGGATCTTGTTCAAAACGGGGGCACCAGTTTTCATTAATGTTTTATGTAGTGTTTTGGGTACCGAAAGACTTTCAAACTTCGTATACTTATCTATTTTGTGTTATAGAACAGAAAAAAATTTTTGTATTCGAATTTATTTCATGTAAAAAATTGTCTTATTTCGATAATTTCAACCAATCACTGACAAGTATTCAGCTGTTTACATTTGCTCCTTTGGAAGTTTAAGCGGTGTAAAGCGTATTTAATCTCCATTTATAATTTCGTTAACATCTGCCTGAACTGTATGTGTACAACATTTGCTTTTTTCATTTTCTTTCACGTGTGTTTATTTCGTTAACATCTGCCTGAACTGTATGAAAGGTTTATTAGCTACTGCCCAACCCTAACCCTAACCCTAACCCTAACCCTAACTCTACTGCCAATATGCTTCAGCCATCGTTTGTTTACATAGTCAGCACTTAATAATATCCGGCTGAATGGACGTCAGTCATTGGTTGAAATTACAGAAATATGACAACTTTAACATGAAATAACTTGCGATGTAGGTTTTTTTGTTAAGAAGACTAAGAGAAAAAGATGTTTTATATGACACATTCTACCAGTGTCCCAAGTTTCAAAGTGTTTCGTTAAGAAAATACTGGTGCCCCCGTTTTGAACAAGATCCATGGTCAGTTTAAATGCTAAAAGATCAAGGAAGATAAAAATTGAAATCAGAGATGAAGGAAAGAAAGAGAAAGAGAGGGGAGAGAGAGAGAGGGAGAGAGAAGATATCTATATCTATCTATCTATCTATATATATATATATATATATATATAAAACTGTATGGTTGTTAAATAAAGGAAAATGTTACAGGATAATGGTTACAATGAAGAAAAGAGCAAGGTTTGAATACAACTTGGGTGATATGTTGTTATATATCTATGGTAAATACAGTATATCCCTGATAAAACAGGCTGGAAAAGGGAGAAAAAAACAAACAGTGATGATAATAATAATAATAATAATAATAATAACAACAACAGCAATAATGTAACTGTGACATAGTGGAAAAGAAAAAAGAGTCAAGCGTAAAGTAAATTGTGTGTGTGTGCGCATGTATGTGTGTATCTCTTTGTGTTTATATATGGAAGTGTGTTTGAGAAAAAGGGGAGAGAGGAGAGAATGTATGTATGTATGTATGTATGTATGAGTGTGTACTTGTGTGTGTGTGTGGTGGGGAGATTTTTGGAGAAAGAGTAAAAGAGCACAACTGCAATTGACTAATTCCAGTCAAATTATATAAAGAGCTGACTTTTTCCCATCGGTGGTTCAGAATAATAATATGAAGGTTGGCTGGACTGGAAATAATAACCTAAAATAGTTCTGTTCTAATGGTGAGAACCAAACATGCCAGTGGCAGTTAGCAGAGAGCCATTTACATAGTGAAGTGCTGTTAAGTGCCTTAACAAAAATCATTGTTTGTTTATTAGTTTTGTACGTGCAAGTGCATGTACGTTGATGTATGTATATACGTGTAATACACACTAAAAAGAGAGCTACACAGCGTGTGTTTGTATGTATGTATGCATGCATGTATATATGTGTTTGTATATATGTATATATATTCATACATACATATATATATATACACACACACATACATACATCTGTGCATTTATATATGTATACATTATACATTTATCTGTCCATCTATGTATTACGTATGAATGTTTGCAGTGTGTGTGTATATATGTACGTATATATATATATATATATATATATATATATATATATATATATATATATATATATATATATATATATATATATATATACACACACACATATATACATCTGTATATCTATATATGTATACATCTATCTGTCCATCTATGTATTATGTATGAATGTTTGTGTTGTATGTGTGTGTGTGTGTATATAAATATATATATATATATATATATATATATATATATATATATCTATATATATATGTATATGTATATATGTATATACATATACA
This sequence comes from Octopus bimaculoides, assembly GCF_046866305.1. Classification (NCBI taxonomy): domain Eukaryota; kingdom Metazoa; phylum Mollusca; class Cephalopoda; order Octopoda; family Octopodidae; genus Octopus; species Octopus bimaculoides. The sequence goes on from NC_142930.1 coordinate 130,018,425, forward strand.
CTATAAACATTCTTCACAAGTAAAACGACAATAGTCGGACATAAACTGGAAACCAGATAAACTATTGTTGAAGTTTATTTCCCACAAATATATATTTGCCATAGAAATAATGTAGTTAATTGTTAAGAGTATCTCTCACACTTCTTCATATAATTTCAGCACCAAACCATTTCAAAATAAATGAATAAGATAATCAAAGCGTCATTGCCTTTACCTATTGATAAGAAGACAATATTGTTGCAAGGAATTAGATGCAGTGGGTTTTAAGAGTGGGTGTGGAAGTAACAGAGAAACAAGACATAACAGCTTTTGTACTATTGTATGTTGATATAATTTGAATACATAAAATGTAGAATCAGGGGCTTATATAAAATTAAGAACTGGTAAAACTCTGATAGAACGTCTTCATTATATATCATTGTAGGTTTGTTTAAACTTGACAGAGTTAGTTTAGTGCCTTTTTGAGTAAAATACTTTACCTGCCTCAGTTTAGCTTTATATTCCTTTATATATTCGTTTGTACTCTAGGCACAAGGCCTGAAATTTTTTGGGGAGGGGACCAGTCGATTAGATCAACCTCAGTACGTAACTGGTACTTAGTTTTATCGACCCCGAAAGGATGAAAGGCAAAGTTGGCCTCGGCAGAATTTGAACTCAGAACATACAGACAGACGAAATATCGCTAAGCATTTCGCCCGGTGTGCTAATGTTTCTGACAGCTTGCTGCCTTATATTCTTTTATATATTGTCTACGCGATCTTTAAACATTTTGTCCAGTAACTTCTTTGTATAATGTGATATCGACAATGTGAAATGAATCACTGTAACCTACCTCTTGTAGATATGAATGACTAACTGATTTTTGTACAGATATAACCAAGCTAAGCTTAGGGTGGGAAGCGATGAAATCGAGGAAGAAAAGAAGTACAATTACTTTGAACACACAATGAATATGCACCAAAATATTGATGCTGAAATCTCAAAGAGAATAGAGGCAGGATGGAAGGTATTTAACTCAATAAAGGATGTACTTCAAACAAAGCTGGACAATGCCATGCATGCCAGACTCTTCAACAGCACACTACAAAGAGGAAAGAGCATCAACTGTTTACCAGTGGCGGACTGGCCGGGTTGCCAACTTGCCCGATGGCAAGTGGGCTCCTGCACCATTAAAATCCATATATGGGGGCCCATGTTAGTATCTAAGGGGCCCAGCCCTGAAGTTTGAGAATTTTTTATTCACTCCTGAAAGAATGCATTAATTATTCCAGCCTGGCTGTGTTTGTAGACAGTTGAAAAGAATACTTTTAACAAAAAAAAAAAAATTAAATGATAGCAATGTAGTTGTGGGTGGGCCCCCTTGTAGTTTCAGGTGGGTCCCCTTGTAGCTGTGGGTGGACCCCCGAGTCACCTAGCAACCAATATTTTTAGACCCAGTCTGCTACTGCTGGTTACAATGCAAAAGGCCATGAAAAAAATGTTAAGAGAGCACATTTGAAATGAGAAAATTCAAGAAGAGAGTGGAGTGAATGGTGTGATGGCAAAGTAATGAAAGCAGAAGTTCAACTGGGCCAGACATGTTGCAAGGTTCGCAGACAAGAGGTAGACTTGTGCAGTTGCTGAATGGTATCCAAGAGATTGAAAAAGGTTACATGGAAGACCTCCATGATGATAGGAATACAATTTAGTCAAGCAATTTGGGGCAAGATAGAAAAGAATGGTGCAATGAAGATAGATTGGAAGTGCATTGTGACCAGTGGTGAATAACAGCATCTGATGGTCAGGTCGATACTGTGTGTTTAGTTATATAGCTTCATGGCATTAAGCAGATGGGTATAAAATGCTAGTTTATTGCGAGTAACTTTGAGTAACTTTGAGTAACTTTCCAAGAAGATCAGAGGGAACTGAGGCACCTGTATTGTCATTTAGTTCCAACACTACTTGAGTGAACATACCCATACATCCATGATTAGTTTGACATACACCTACAGATGGAATACTTGGACACATTATTCATGTTATATCCTGAGGTTACAGGGTGCTTCTGGTCTTGCAACATAAACCCTCATCCAGGCAACCCAATCTGGGTTGAAGCCTAGGTCTTTCCAAGTAGCTTTCAACTAACCCCACTGATTACCTCTTTTCAGCCAGAACTATCTAGATCCTTCCTCAGCAACCTTTGCCTTGTTTTTGATGGCTCTTCTGCACAATTCTGCAATGCCCATGGTTTTATAGACTCTATTGGAGTGGTTGGAGTTAGGAAGGGCATCCAGCTGTAGAAACTTTGCCAGATCAGATTGGAGCCTGGTGCAGCCTTTTGGCTTGCCAGCCCTCAGTTAAACTGTCCAACCCATGCCAGCATGGAAAGCAGACGTTAAACAACGACGACGATGATAACAACAACAACAACAATGACGACGACGACGATGATGACGACGACAACGATGATGATGATCCAAAATATGACTTGTGAGTCCTCAATTGCTAACCTCCATTGGCAATCATCTCATTCTCCATCCATTCTTGCACTACTACTCCACCAACTCCTGCAAAGTGTTTTTAGTCATAGCCATCTCATATTTTTTCAGGCATTATCCACTCCTTTCTTTAACATTATTTTCATTATTTACATTGGGTGGATATGTGTCTTCATCTTGTTTGTTGTTACCACAACGTTTCAGCTGATTTATTCTCCAGTCTTCATCAGGTGTTCTGGTGAAATTTTGAACCCAACCCTGGGTTCTCATTCCTAAGAGGAGGACATATATCTATCCAATGTAAATAATGTAAATAATGTACAGAATTCTTCATCTCTAAAATATAGGACAGTATCCTTTCTTTAAGATAATAAAGTGTGATTTGAATGAGGTTTGACTGCTATCTTTGGCAGATTGAGTAAACTCGTTATGACAAAAGAGATTGTCAAACTGCAGCAATGCAGTTAACTCAATACTTCATCAATACAGCCGATATGTTTGTTTCTAATAAAATCTTTTGTTTATCCAGTAGGTCAACAAGAAACACATTATGTAAGAACACATCTTTCTTCAGAATATTTACTCTTCTTTGATCTGCTGTTGGTATGAAGTAAAATGAAGTGAAATCGCTCAAGTGAGAATTGAAACCAGGAAATTTTCACCCTTCTAGGGTACTCAAATAGCTATTGCCTCTATAAGACAATTTGTTACCGTAGATGTCCCCTCTTATGTATGCAGTTGTTGTTTCAACTGAATATCTGCGGGTCACTGTCTTTAGGGAATATATAGGTGTATAGAATAAGGACAACTGGAGGTTTACAATTCTGGGCAGGAGAGAATGGACGAAGTGTTTGAAGTAGGATTTAAGGGGGATTAAGTGAAGAGGTGGATGTATTGAGTGTGTTTAAGTGCAGAGGACATGCAAGTAAGTAGTTCAGAAGACTGGAGGCTGCTGTAGTAACGAGAGAAAATGAGAGAGCAAACTTGCATGTCATAAAGTTAAGAAAATGTAGTACGTTTGTGAGTGTAACTTTACTAATCAATCAGGGCAGCAAAAAAAAAAAAAAAGAATTCTCTGACTACTAAAGGTCAACAGTTGAAAATCCTATAATTTCCCAGGTTTGTATGTAGCATGTTACGTGTTATACATCCTTAAAAAAGTGATAATTTATAATGTTGTATATCCTATAACTTGACTATCTGACAAGGAGTCATTTACCAACACACTCCAGCCTCTAGATCACAGACATACTGTCTCTCCTTTCTGCCTTTTCTACTTCTACTTCAGTGGCTTTGCTCCTTAGATGTCTATCAGAGCTTACAATAGATTATGTTATATACACTGCTGTGCTATGGCTGTCCATTCAACAAAGATATTGCTCTTCTTCTTCAGTTCCACCATGTCCCTGATGTGTATGTAGAACCAATACAAGAAACACAGACTTGGATGAAGAAGTACAATTATTAACCTTCATTGTCATCCATGATTGTACCTGCCATTTCTTATTCAATGCAATAGGAAATGAGATATGAAATAGAGGAGAAAGGCAAAAGTTGTGGAGAGAATTGTTAATAATGGCGATGGAGGAGAGGCCAAGCATTACTCAACTGGCCGCTTGCTAGTCATCTATGTGGCTAGCAAAAATCAAGACAATAGGGTAGATAGGAACCTGCAGAGACATGTTGAGTTTCAGCCTCATCTGAGTCTGGCTCATATACACCCAGGGCTGGCTCAAGGTACCAGCAACTCAGGCAATTGCCCAGGGTGCCATGTGCTAGGGGGCATCAAGGGGTAAATGACAAAGACAAGGAAATTTCCGCGACTGTCAACTTGTACATGTTGAAGTTCAGCTTTCCAGGGTTGCCAGCAAACCTAGGGCCGGCCCTGTATACATCCAAACTGCATATAAAGTTATTTGATAACACCTTCACATGCCTTGTCACAGAACTATCAAAAGCTTTCCATGGCGTTTTCTTTTTAGGTTCAGCTCGTTACCGCTGGCTCATTTCATCTAGGTAGTTTTGCTGCTTTGGCCCATGGTTGCATATCCATATAATGCACTAACTTATACAACAGCTGTTCTAAATATCTACATGATGTTCCCCTGTCTGCCACCCAAGGGAAGTGCCAGCTGCCAGTGGAGCCCTGGAACTGTATATAAGATAGTCTAGTCTACTATCATATGCAATGATGTGTTTGTAACTGTAAGTCCATGTATGTACATAATAGACATCCTGTTTTATTTGTGTCAAAAATATGGTTTGATGTTTATTTTGCTATGATTCATTGAATAGGTTAAGTTTTTTTAACCAAAATTTTTCTCAACTTCTTTCCAAACATGCATATTACTGAAAGCAATATACACACACACGCACAAAGTTATGACACAGAAATTTTATCGCAAATTTTAATCTCATCATAAAAAAAAAACAAAAAAAAAGCAATATTAACTCAAAGTGAAGCATGAGCAAGAATTTGTAAAAAATATATAATGTGAAACCATGCTTCCATAATATTAATACACATGCACACACACACGCACCCCCCCACACACACACCTCCCCACACACACACACACATACATATGTACACATATATGAAACTTGTAGATAAGCACCATATTCATAATTTCCTGTTTAGATAATCTGGCTGCTGGTGTTGCTGCTGCTGCTACTACTGTAGTTGCTGCACTATCATGTCTTTGCAACTGCTGAAATTTGCTTGTTAAATATGTCCTTTTAAAATAGGATTTCATTTATTATATAATTTCCCAAAGACAGCTAGCTAGCTGGCGGAATCATTAGAGTGCCGGAAAAAAAATGCATTGTAGCTTTTTCTTCCAGCTGGCTCTTCTCATTCTGAATTCAATTTCCACCAAGATCAATTTTATCTTTCGTCCCTCCGGGGTTGATAAAATAAAG
>NC_142930.1:130028823-130058823 GCF_046866305.1 Octopus bimaculoides
AATGTATGTAGTGAGGGCACTTTGCATACCAGGATTCTCTCTTTGAACATCACTGAAAGAATGAATCTTCCTATAGCCTTTTAGTAGAGCTTATCTGGGTTTCCTTTCAACTTTCAAAGTTTACTGGAATTAATTTCAATAATTTTGACAAACTTAGAACCACACTTCTGTCTAGCTTTGACTATGCTTAATAAGTACCACTTCGCAATATTCTCAGTGTATCACGATTCAAATAGTTTTGTTGTTGTTGTTGCTTAGCTTCAAATTAGTCCGAATTGAGCAGACCTTTAATCAAAGGTATCCGTGTCATGAATATCTCATATTTTTTTCAGGAATTGACACCTTAAACTACATTATTCAATACGACTCTTTTTTTTTTTTTTTTTGAAGAAAGTATGATTTGAGGGAAATTTGCTTGTGATTTCTAGCAAGTTGAATAATCAAATAAAGGCTCTCTTAACTTGTGCAAATATATATCATATCTTGCTCTACTTCCTCCTTTTCAATCACTGCCCCACCCCACCGTTGCTCTGCTTCCCCAACAACACTCCTTCTCATATCACACATCCTGACTCCCACACTCCCTTTTCTTTCAATGACTCTCACAGGATTCCTCTACACTTTAGTCTAATACACCCTGCTTCCTGTGCCCTTTCCTTCACACCTTCAGTAAATACTCCTTATAATGTTGGATAACCCTCACTTTTCAACTCTGTCCCTTCCTATCTTTAGACCCTGTCACTGATCCTTCCCTTCTCCCAATTTTCCTGCTATACTCCACCATTCTCAGGCACTCATCTCTCTCCCTAGAATTGTCACCCAATTTCTCTTCTGTTCCCCTTCAGTTATAAGGGCCACTTTAGAGCCTTAACCTTGCAAGTTACAAGGTACCATGGAAACAAACGGACAAGCAAAAAAAAAATCTCCCAGTACACTCTGTAAAGTGGTTGACATTAGGAAGGACATCCTGCCACAGACATTGGTGCATAATGTTGTTTTCTAATATGTCAGGACCTGTCAAATAATCCAACCCAGGCCAGTATGGAAGCCTGATGTTGAATGATGATGGTGATGATAGTGATGATGATGATGATGATGATGGTGATGATGATGACGACGATGATGATATGGGTTTACAAAAGTGTACATGAGTGGCTGTGTGGTAAGTAGCTTGGTTACCAATCACATGGTTCCAGGTTCAGTCCCACTGCGTGGCACCTTGGGCAAGTGTCTTCTACTATAGCCTCGGGCCGACCGAAGCCTTGTGAGTGGATTTGGTAGATGGAAACTGAAAGAAGCCTGTCGTATATATGTGTATATATATATATATATATATATATATATATATATATATATATATATATATATATATGTGTGTGTGTGTGTGTGTGTGTTTATGTTTGTGTCTGTGTTTGTCCCCTCGCAACATCGCTTGACAACCGATGCTGGTGTGTTTATGTCCCCGTAGCTTAGCGGTTCAACTAAAGAGTCTTGGGGTCGATTAGCTTGACTAAAAGGCGGTGCTCCAGCATGGCCACAGTTAAATGACTGAAACCAGTAAAAGAGTAAAAGAGTAAAGAGTATGACTAAATATTGTAATTATCTATTTCATTATCAATGGCAATGTATTCACAATTGCATTACTATGAATTACTATATAAATCATTGAACTTATGGCCTGAAAGTACTTATAAGTCAAACACAGTATATAGTCTTAGATATAGAATATGGAAACAACAAGGAAGAAAAAGATTCTCGATTCTTTTAATTTCACAATGGCAGAATGTTTCTTTGACATATTTATTGAGGAACCCGTTTGAAAATTATTATAAATGACACACAAGGGAACATTAAAAAGATAAATGAAATATTCTTGTTTATTTTCGTTCTTTTTTCTCTCTGTGTCTAGGTAACCTTTAAATGTTATTCAAGAACATCATGGTAGAGAGAGAGAGAGAGAAAGAGAGAGAATACAAGAAGGGTGAGATGTGTAAGACTGAGGGTAGCTGGTAGAGAAGCAGGGGAAAAAAGAAACTTGACAAGCTGATTGAAGATAGGTAGAGATAAAGTAACTTCAGTAAATGACTTCAGAAAGACATGATGGAAGAGAATATAACTGACTGTCTTTTACCTTTTGTCATTTACTTGTTGCAGTCATTTAACTGTGGCCATGCTGGAGCACTAGTTTGAAGGGTTTGGTTGAACAAATTGAACCTCCGCAGTACTTCTTTGTAAAAAGAAGTCTGGTACTTATTCTATCAGTCTCATGTACTGAATCACTATGTTACAGAGTTATAAATAAACCAACACCAATTGTCAGATGGTGGCGAGTACTAACTTGCACACATGTTCACACACACACACACACACACACACACACACACATACAAAAGGCTTTTTTCAGTTTCCGTCAGCCAAATTTGCTCATAAGGTTTTGGTTGGCCTGAGGCTGCAGAAGAAGACACCTACTCAAAGTGCCAAATAATGGGATTGAACCCAGAACCATGTAGTTGGGAAGCAACCTTCTTACCGTAGTGTATGTGCTTGTCGTCCCACCATCGTTTGACAACCGATGATGGTGTGTTTATGTCCCCGTGACTTAGCGGTTCGGTAAAAGAGACCGATAGAATAAGTGCTAAGCTTACAAAGAATAAGTCCTGGGGTTCATTTGTTCAACTAAAGGTGGTACTCCAGCATGGCCACAGTCATAGGCTGCTTTCTATCAAAAAAAAAAAAAATTGCTTCCTATCAAAAAAAAAAAATTGTTTCCTATCAAAAAAAAAATTGCTTCCTATCAAAAAAAAAAAAATTAATGAGTAAAAATGAAGAGGTGAATAGTTTATATGACAATGTATAGGTATAATGATAGGATATAAGGGAAGAAGTAAGGAAGCAATGAGCTAGAGCTGGTCCCATATGGATGGAAGTAACTTTTAGCATTGACATGAGATCTTTGTCCAGTAAAGATAAACATATTTATTTCATTTCCTTCGGGGATTTCCTGAAATGCAGATGTCTGAAGAATTAAGGAATATCAAAACTACTTTTGAGAGACTGTGAGAAAATGTTTCAGCCAGAGAGTAATGGTAAATTTATTTATTTGTCTAGTTGTTTTGTTTATTTATTTATTATAAACTGATTAAGCTAATTAAAAAAAAATGGTCTTTTACCATAGTGTGTGTGAAGAAGCTGCTAATGTATTAAGTGCCACTGCTATCTGAATACAAGGAAAGGATGTGTGTGTGTGTGTGTGTGTGTGTGTGTGTGTGTGTGTGTATGCACACAGAGACACCCACACATGGATAGATATGTATACATACTAGAGTGGCTGTGTGGCAAGAAGCTTGCTTCCTGACCAATGGTTCTGGGTTCAGTCCCACTGGTGGCACCTTGGGCAAGTGTCTTTTGCTATAGCCTTGGGCCAACCAGAGCCTTCTGAGTGGATTTGGTAGACGGAAACTGAAAGAAGCCCGTCGTAGTGTATGTGCTTGTCGTCCCAACATCGCTTGACAACCAATGATAGTGTGTTTATGTCCCGTGACTTAGCAGTTCGGCAAAAGAGATCAATAGAATAAGTGCTAGGCTTACAAAGAATAAGTCCTGGGGTTCATTTGTTCGACTAAAGGTGGTGCTCCAGCATGGCCACAGTCATATGACTGAAACAAGTAAAAGAATAAAAGAATACATACAAACATACAGATACATAATCATCCTTTAATGTCTGTTTCTCATGCTGGCATGGGTTGAGCAGTTTGAGAGGAGCTGTTGAGCGGGGAGGGAGATACAATGGTTTATAAGGGGCTATAGTAAGTGGGGAATGATGATAGATGTGAGAGGGCTTTGAGAAAGAAAGCAGATAAGGGAAGTATCAAGAATGGGGTATAATGGAGGGGAGAGGACAATGGCTGAGGGCATAGTAAAGGAGGTGATTAGAAGAAATAGAGTGGGCAAAGATGATAATGAGGAATAGAAGTGGTTCCGGGGGGGGGGGTGCAGGTAGGTGACCAGAAGGGAGGGGACATAATATGTGTTGATTCTCCTCCCAGATGATTACAGCAGCTGAGTAGTACCTTATACCACACACACACACACAAACACACACACACACACACACACACACACACACACAGGTGTTAGGGGATGAAAATCGGGCGGGGTGAAATGCTTGACATGTCAGACAGAGAGGAGTTGGGAGGTTGGACCCTGTATATACAAGCCTAACCAAATGGTTTTAAAATTACAATGTTTTTTTTGCTGTAACAGAGTGGGTTTTCTCAAACACAGCAAAACAATAATCACCTGGGTCCTTTGTCATCTCTTTCTTATGGTTCCATATCTTGAGATCAGCCTTCAGTACTTCATCCCATGAATGCCTGGGTTTTCCCTCTTCTAGAAGTTCCAGCAATCGGCACTTCTTTATGCATCTGTCATCATCATCGTTGTTTAATGTCTGCCTTCCATGCTGGCAGGGGTGGGACAAACTGTCCTCATCTATTTGTGTCACATGACCAAACCAGTGTAGTCTTCTCTCTTGTGCACCACATTTGATTCCTCTTGTGCTTAACTGTTCTCTCAGTACATCAGCACTTTGTCATACTGTCATACATGCCCACAGACAATGCACAATCAGTGGAGCATACTAGCATCATTCCTCCCTAGTCTTCACATATCCTCAGCATTCAAGACCCACATCTCACTACCATGTAGCATTGCTGTACATACACTATATGTCCGCTTTCCATGCTGGCATGGGTTGGATGGTTTGACTGAGGGCTGGCAAGCCAGAAGGCTGCACCAGGCTCCAATCTGATCTGGCAAAGTTTCTACAGTTGGGTGCCCTTCCTAACGCCAACCACTCCGAGAGTGTAGTGGGTGCTTTTTACGTACCACTGGCATGAGGACCAGTCAGGCGGTACTGGTATCAACCACATTTGAATGGTACTTTTTACGTGCCACCAGCACGGGAGCCAGTCAGACGGTACTGGGATTGACCACGCTTGATTGGTGCATTTTACATGTTACTGGCACAGGACCAGTCAGCTGGCACTGTGTGCCTACATGAACGTAACTCTATAACAGCACATGTAAATACACTCTCTCTCAACATAAAGCTACCTCCCTCTACTACTCTCACTCAGCACTTAGATTATTCAGTTAAATGTAATGTTTATTTATTCACATTGTTTTGAATGAATCAAGCATTGTTTTGTAGCCTTGAGATTTTGATGCTGAGATTGTTTGTTCTTTGTATGACATTATAGGGTAGGTGTGAGAAGTTGAATATGTCCGTTCTGTACATAAAACAGGTAGAATATTTGGGCTTGATATGGCCGGTTTAAATATAAAAAGGTTAAACTTCAAACTTCTCTAATTGATGATGAAATAATCCTTTCTACTATAGGCACAAGGCCTGAAATTTGGGGGGTGGGGACCAGTTGATTACCTCGACCCCAGTGCATAACTGGTACTTAATTTATCGACCCTGAAAGGATGAAAGGCAAAGTCGACCCCGGCGGAATTTGAACTCAGAACGTACCGACAGGTGAAATACTGCTATGCATTTTGCCCGGCATGCTAACGATTCTGCCAGCTCGCCGCCTTATTGATGATGAAATAATGCATGTGCATGTATTGGTGGAAGTGGAGGCACATGGCCTAGTGGTTAGAGCAACGGACTCACGGTCAAGGGATCGCGGGTTCAAATCTCAGACCAGGTGATATGTGTGTTTATGAGCGAAACACTTAAGCGCCATGTGGCTCTGGCAGAAGGTTATGGCCAACTTTCGCTGACTCTTTTGCCACAACTTTCTCTCACTCTCTCCTCCTGCATCTAGCAGCTCACCTGTGACAGACTGGCATCCCATCCAGGTGGGAAACCTATATGCCAATGAAACCAGGAAACCAGCTTTTCTGAGCCAGGCATGGCTCGAAAACAAACAAACAACAACATGTATTGGTGGAAGCTGCACACATTGGTGAGAAATTGCAGATAAATTGGTGCATCATAGAAAATACCTTGTATTAGTTTCATCCGAGTTACACAGACATCCCTTTGTCACTTCCATAATCCAAAATGCAATGAACAAGTGATTAAACTATTAGAAACATTTAGCCAACAAAGCTATTGTTCACATAATTTTATAATAAAACAATTGAAATCAATAATCTTTGTTATAATTCATTCTAATAACTTTGTTAATTTAGGTCATTAGTGATTTCCTTTAAATATGGTCATACAACTTCTTTGTAAAACATCAGAACTTAAACCAGTGGTACTACTACTACTACTACTGCTGCTGCTGCTGCTGCTGCTACTGTTGTTGCTGCTACTGTTGCTGCTGCTACAACTGCCACCACCACAATTGCAGTTGCTGTGGCAGCTGCTGCTGCTGCTACTACTGTTACTACTACCACTACCACTACTACTACTACCACCACCACCACCACCACCACCACCACTACTACCACCACCACCACCACCACCACCACTACTACTACTACTACTACTACTACTACTACTACTACTACACGTGTTGCTGATAAATTTTTAATTTTTAGGCTGAGAGGAAAACCAGTATGTAAGCCTGTGGTTGTAAGTGTGCAAGATGCAAGAGTTTGTGACTGTGTTGGTGTGTAGAGGATGAGAGATGGATAAAGAAGTACCAAAAAACCCAAGTGAGGATAACTTTTGCAAGAGGAAGTGACCGAGGAAAATATAAGAAGAAATGGTGAGAGCTGCTTTCAAGATGATGAAATTCCATTGATAACAAAGGACCATGACCAAAAAGTGATGGACCATGCAAGAGGAAACCCATTCAACAACACATGCAAATGTAGGAAAATGGATATAAAGGGTTAATTTAAAATAAAATAAAATTGAAGAGGTATATTTGAACCTGTTTACAAAGCAAATAATTTTCCAAAAAATGGAACATCATCATCATTTAAGATCCTTTTTTCCAAACTGGCATGGGATGGTTGGTTTGACATGGATAAACAAGCCAGGTGGCTTGCACTAGGATCCAGTGTCTGCCTTGACATGATTTCTACAACTGGATGCCCTGCTCGATGCCAACCATTTCACAGAGCGTGTTGATGAAGTCACCAAGTATCCACAAGACAAGACCTCTTAACTGAGTGGAGTATAGTATTGAGGGATAAGAAAGCAAAGTAGAGGAATAAGAGCAGGTGTCTTGCTGAAGTTGGTTAATAATTATAGCATATTACATCACAGAGATTATTCTACAAATTTCACTGACATAATTCCAAAAAAGAAATATGGGTTTGTAATAATAGTGATTTAATTTGAATATTATGGAGAGAAACCAGAGTGGGAATGGAATTCAGACACAAAAGTCAACAAGTGCGTCACTATATACTATAATCATATTTATAGACTCATGTGTATTTTATCTGTGTCAACAGAAGGTTAACAGTCAATGAAATGAAGCATGTAAACAGCACCTTTATTTATGCTTGTGTATTTGATATTTATATAATAAACATATACACATCCTTAGCTGTTGTTCATTTAATTACAGCTAGGATGGACAGTAATCTTATCTCTTATTTTAAGAACTGTTCAAAGTTATGTAGCTCATTCTTATTCTGCTAATCCCAAAACTGAAAGCTTAGCTCTAAAAATAGTAAAATATGAAATCATGATCCCCAAACTAACTAGAAACATTAATTATAATTAGTCTCGTTCTTATTTGCATGACTTTTAGGTCAGCCTTACTTCTCATCTTAATCAGTACCGTTTCATAACATTTATTTACTTAGTTCAACCATTTTACTATTTTCCTATTTCCTTATCATTTCATTTTTACACCATACTTTAAATCAACACTCATTAAATTCCAGTCTCACCTGAAATTGGTGTATCCCCTTCAAATCCAATTACACTTCAAATAAAGGAAGCTAATTCTCATTTGTTCAAAAGCTGGACTTATACAATCATACAACACAACTTGATAAGAAACACACACAGTTAGTCTATAGAAACACACAGTCAGTCTCTCAAGATGCAAAAGTAATCCTTCAAATTTAGTTGCTTAACCCTCTTGATACTCCATTTCTATAGAAATATACTGTTTTTATTTCAATTAATTTTGAAAATAAAGAAGAGTTTAGAAAAATAATTCTATTATTGTTAAGCTGGTGTTTGGAACATGAATTAACATGGAATTTAGATTACTTTTACCATTTAAGCATTTAAACTGGCCATGTCCGGTCCGAACATTCTACCTATTTTATGTTCTAACCAGCCAGATCCAGCCTCCTACACTTATCCTACAATATCATTTTTAAAATAAACAATCACATCACTTAAATCTCAAAGCTATGATTAATATCAGAATGCTAATGAGTTAAAACAGGAAGTTTGTATCATGGAACCTTGGGTAACCTCAGGTGGTTGGTATCAAAAGGGTTAAACAAGTGCAAAGTAATAGTGTACTTTAAGGATAAAAGCTCATGTATATTATACTACCAGCGTGATTTTAGGACCTAAATTGTCTAAAAAAAACCTATAATCCCATGTATAAGGTGCAGTGTTTTGCAACTGCTACAAAAGTAGATGATCTACTTAAAAATCAACTGTCATTTGGGAGTCTGGCTTGGTAACATGTATCCATGCTTTTGGCTAATTGCTTTGGGTGCCTGAGTAGTTATGATCATATAAAGACACACTTTGACTCTCCTAGCCTTTAACCCAGTAGCACAGCCAGAGTGTGACAGCTGGAGAAAAAGGCAGAGGAGAGAGAGAGAGAGAGAGAGAGAGAGAGAGAGAGAGAGAGAGAGCTGCCCTAGCACTCAGCTGGTATTCATTTTCAGCCAAGGAGAGTGGAGTAATGTGAAATAAAGTGTTTAAGTTCCTGCCTGAACCCTTTCATTACCGTATTTATTTTGAGATATTCTGTGTTTCGTTCAGTTAATTTTAAATATAACAAAGAATTTAGTAAAATAACTTAGTTATCATTAAGCTAGTGTTAGGAACATAAATTGCGACTAAGGTTTGGTGGAAGATTTTAATTCAAAACTTATGAAAACAAGACATTTATACTACAAAGCTAGAAGCGGTTTCAGCCAGGTTGGTACCAAAAGGGAAATTATTTATTTGTTAACTCTTTTGTTACCATATTTCTGCCAGGTTGGTATCAAAAGGGTTAAGAATTGTTTCTCTGTTATATATTTTAACCCTTTTGTTACCATATTTCTGCTGAGATACTCTGTGTTTCTTTCAATTAATTTTAAATATAACAAAGAATTTAGTAAAATAATTTAGTTATCATTAAGCTACTGTTAAGAACATAAATTGTGACTAAGGTTTGGTGGGAGATTTTAATTCAAAACTTATGAAAACAAGACATTTGTACTACAGAGCCAGAGTTAGTTTCAGCTGGGTTGGTATCGAAAGGGCTGAAGACCCAACATTCTGCCCAGTTCCACAACATCATGAACATAAGCTGAACTCTCTAATTACTAGATCACATGCCCCAACTTTTTATTCCTTTACTTCTTTCAGTCATTGGATTACAGCCAAGCTAGGACACAACCTTGAAGGTTTTTAATTGATCAGTTCAACCCATGTTCTTATTTTTTAAGTCTAACACTCATTCTACAAATTTCATTTTGCTTGCTAAGTTACAGGAACATAAACAAACCAACACCAGTTATGATTATGAACCAACCACCAGACAATTAACCCATTAACATTCAGATTACTCTGTTAAATGTAATGTTTATTTATTTACATATTTTTAAAACTAATCATGTTTTATAATGTAGCTTTGAGATTTTGAAGATGTGATTATTTTTAGAATCACATTGTAGGATAGGTGTGAGAGGCTGGATTTGCCCATTTTGAACATTTGGGCCGGTATAGGTCCATTTAAGTGCTAAAAGGTTAAACCATGTATCTTTATTAAATAATCTACTAATACTCCAATATATTAGCCATTAATATGTAATAAAAAAGGACAATCTAAAAAATAAACCTTTATTGTGCCTTTTCCTTAATAAAAATGGGTGAGGAGAAAATTTGTACCCTAATTCTATGTATTACACATACCCTTAAGTTTAATCTTGATTTTGATTAAAAGGAAAAAGTCTGTTTTCTAATATACAGAGTTTTGTAGAATTTCTCTTTTGAGAAACCAGAGTAAGTGAACACTGAAGGCTATCAGCTTTCAACATTGTGTCATATGGTATTAATTGAAATTGTGTACACCTCAGCTATCACTTTATTTCATAATAACCTTTGACACTGTAAATAGTTTGGTTCATCATTAACTAACACACATTCCACATTCACATGGACTGTGCGTATGGTTTGTTTTTGTATGTGTGTGTGTGTGTATGCACTTATACACACGTGAGCACACATACACAGTTACACACACATACATCATCATCATCATCATCATCATCATCATCATCATCATCATCATCATCATCATCATCATCATCATTTAACATCCACTTTTCCATGCTTGCTTGGACCAGATGGATTTCATTTAGGCAAATTTTCTACAGTTGGATGCTGTTCCTGTCACCAATCCATGCCTGTTTCCAGGCAAGGTAATATTTTACCATGGCTGGTCATGTTTTTTATGGAAAATTGGAAACAAATGACACTGCTAGTATAACAGTGACACTCATTTACAACTATTATGCAATGTCAAGACAAGGAAAGAGAGAGAGAGAGAGAGAGAGAGAGAGAGGGGGGGGAGAGATACACACACACACACACACGCACATACACACACAAATGCACTGACATGCACATATATCGTTACACAATGGTCTTCCTTTAGTTTCCATACACCAAATCCATTCACAAGGTTGGCCTGTTGCTAGAGTAGAAGATACTTGTTCAAGGTAACATGCAGTGAGACTGAACTCAGAATCATGTGTTTGGGCTTGAACACTCAACTGAAATATGTCTGATGATATGAAGGGCATTCAGTTACAGAAACTAGGGCAGAAATTGGAACATCCAAGCTACTTCACAGGTTATATGCCTAAGGGAGTAGTCCAAATAAAAACAGATTCAGGTTAGAGGAGACTACTGCAGTGCTGCTGCATGGCACAGCCCCTCTAGTACAAGTGGCGTGATAAAATGCATCATTATAAGACACAAGGAATAAATAACAACAACAATAATGTTGGTTGCTTTTCCTGGTTCCCATATGTGACAAGACATCATCCAATATATGCCAGTATTATGGCAGCGAGCTGGCAGAAACGTTAGCATGCTGGGCGAAATGCTTAGTGGTATTTCGTCTGCTGTTATGTTCTGAGTTCAAATTCTGATGAGGTCAACTTTGCCTTTCATCCTTTCGGGGTCGATAAATTAAGTACCAGTTACGCACTGAGGTCGATGTAATCGACTTAATCCGTTTGTCTATCCTTGTTTGTCCCCTCTATGTTTAGTCCCTTGTGGGCAATAAGGAAATAAGAAACATTAGCACGCCGGGCGAAATGCTTAGCAGTATTTCGTCTGTTTTTACATTGAGTTCAAATTCCGCCAAGGTCGACTTTGCTTTTTGTCCTTTCAGGGTCGATAAATTAAGTACCAGTTGTGTACTGGGGTCAATCTAATCGACTGGCCTCTTCCCAAAATATTTCGGGCCTTGTGCCTAGAGTAGAAAAAAATATATGCCAGCATGGGAAAATGGATTCATGACAATGACGTCAACAACGACAATGATGATGATAATGATGAAGATGATGGTGGTGGTAATGGTGATGATAGATAGGGAGGTAGGGAGGTAAGTAGACATATATGCAGAGACACACAGACAAACAGAGAGAGAGAGAGAGAGAGAGAGAGAGAGAGAGAGAGAGAGAGAGAGAGAGAGAGAGATAGAGAAACTGACATACATGGTATACATGAATCACCATTTATGGAAATGTTCTGGTTCACTGCCAATTGAAGCACCTTTCTGAGGTGATAAATTAAATTAGTGATTGATGTTGAAATGCCAGAAACTTTCTCCTTTAAAACCAAATGCTTAAAAGGGTCATAAAAACAGGAAATAGAATTATTACTGTTCTTCCATACTTGAGTGTCAAAAAGAAATGATCTAATGAAAATATATAGTCTCCCACTCCCACCCACTGCACCTACTCAAGATAAAAATTACACAATTCCCCCTCCCTCTCCTGCCCTTCCTTTCTTTTCATATTTCATCTGCTTTTCCTACCTAACTTGAATTAGATCATTTTGTGCATTCAGAAAAGGGCAGCAGTTCTTTGAGCTGAGATTTTTCTTTTCTTTTCGTTTTTTGGTGGGTTCTCATAAGAAAGAGATCCACAGAGTGAGACAAATATCTATCAGTCTGTCTGTCTATCTGTCTGTATCTATCACTCTGTATGCTTGCATGCATGCATCCATCATCATCATCATCATCATCATCATCACCATCACCACCACCACCACCACCACCACCACCACCACCACCACCACCACCACCACCACCACCGTTGTCCAAGGTGTATAAATTACTGAGATTACAACATTCCCCTCTGAATCGGACGCTGATCTGTCTCAGGGTGAACTTCCCAGCGATTGTTGGAGCCATTTACGGCTGAGTGAACTGGAGCAGCATAAAATGAAGTGTTTTGTTCAAGTACACAACAGAGTGCCCAGTCTGAGAATTGAAGCCGTGATCTTACAATGTGCAACAGCCTAACCACTGGGTTACATGCCTTCACACTTCACTTAAAAAAGAAAAAAAATTAATTATTTATTCAAAAGAGGAAGGATAACATCTTTATCCTCCTTTCAAGGTCTCCAAGATTGGTGGGAGGGAAGGAGGAGACTTGACCCAAATACTTGCAACAAAGTCGACATGGCTAAAGGCACCTAGATGGTGATATTAAACCAAGTAACAGATAAAGTCAGTTACTCAAAATACAATAAAGAATACAAAGATCAGTAATAACTGACCACTGTAGTGACACATAGTTAAATTTTTTTCATATCTTCATTCTGGCCTTCAACACAATCATTCTAACGATTACCATTCTAACTCTGCAAATCATTCTAACAACACAATCATTCTAATTCTGCAAACTTTTAAAAATATTATTGTCATAGCTGACACAGCACTTGTATTTTTTGCATATGTCAAACAGTGTCAAGATAAAATGTAGATGTTCTTGTAAGCAGAAGTTGGATAGGTGCTTAAATTAAGACAACAACATCAGCAAATATATGACGAATTTGATCCTGTGTATTTTATAAACTAAGTGACTTTTTTTAAGTAGTTAGCAAATGTTACATAGATAATAAACACACATGAATGCAGGTTGTATAGCATTATGATAATACCACAATGCAGACATAAGCTACATGAACTGCACATTAAATATTCACTTTTTGTCATCCATAAGAAATTACCTAAATTTAAAGGTCATGGTTTTAACATGTCAGATAAATATTTGAAGCAAACAATTTTTTAAATGCATGTGATATATTTGTTCTTGAACTAGTTTTGTTTTAGGGCAATTTTTTTTTTCTACTTGAGCCAATATTTCTCAGAGAAGTCTGTAAGAGATACCAACTGGATTTGTAACCAGGAATCAAACCTTCAGTTTTCATGAACCAATTTATTGGTTCAACCAGTTAAATCAGCCATCATTTTAGGTGGGACAGAGTTTCATCAAGACAACTCATCTGGTTCTGTTGTTAATGAACTAGTTTGACTTTACCACATCTATATATTGAGATGACATGATCATGTGATTGACTAGACAATTGGATATTGTTATACATCATTGGTCACAATGCACTTTGCCTCATTTCAGCTTTGGAATGATGCCACCCTACTGGCTAGGTGAGCAGGCCAACATTCCCCACTGATCAGAAGACTAGTCCGTTGCAGGGTTACTCATTTACAGCTCTCTGGAGGTGCATGGCTTAGTGGTTAGGGTGTTGGGCTCATGATCATAAGATTGTGGTTTCAATTCTTGAATCGGGTAATGAGTTGTGATCTTGAGTAAAAAAAAAAACAAAAAAACTTCATTTCACATTGCTCCAGTCCACTCAGCTGGCAAAAATGAGTAATCTTGTGATGGATTGGTGTCCCATCCAGGTGGGGAATTTATATGCCATGAAATCAAGAAACTGGCCCTTATAAGTAGGCATAACTCAAGAAGGGAACATTTTCCTTTGGCTTCTTGCAGGCAGCTTATTTCTGCCATCATGGAATTCAGAGACTCAGCTTACTTCATGTGAATGTTGTAGATGTTACCTTTCTTCTCCTTCACAACAAAATAACAGTCTTTAATGAGCACTGGCAAGAGGTTCTCAATCAAAATTGACTCCAACTATTTGCAGTTCTGAAACTTCATAACAGTTCACTAAAATCTCTAATATGTCACTTCTCAACTTGTTGTATTCTTTTAACTATGCAACACACAGCCTCTTCTCTAACTTGCAACATCTCCACTATGCCACAATCTGTTATGTGATACTTAATCTTTACATATGGTGCCCTCCTCCAAACCTTATTACAACTAAACCATTACTAGTCTTTTAGGTTTAATACTGGACCTAACACCTTATAAGTCAATGATACTCTACAAGCCATAAACTACTTCAACCTATTTCCAAGTGGCACTCCACTGGTTACAATGATGAGAATTCCAGTTGACCTGATTAACAGAACAGCCCTGTTCATAAAATTAACATGCAAGTGGCTGAGCACTCCACAGATATGCACACTCTTAATATAGTTCTCAGGGAAATTCAGAATGACACAGAATGTGACAAGGCTGGCCCTTTAAATTACAGGTACTACTCACTTTTTCCAGCTGAGTGAACTAGAGCATTGTGGAATAAAGTGCCTTGCTGAAGGACACAGCATGTCACCAGGAATTGACCTCATGACCGTATGATTGTGAGCTGAAGATCCTAACCACTAAACCACATGCTTTCACATAATATCCAAATAATCCAACAGTGGAAAGCCACGTTCATGTCCCAGTGTCGCTGGAATTAATGTTTATTATCTTTTCACATTCATTTCAACTTCAATAAGACTTATAAACCTAAATTTCAATAGTAATAAAAGAACATGGATATTCATGATGCAAAAAAAAAAAAATTATTATTATGAAATAAAATTAGTATAAATTGAAATATAAATTAACTCTGTTAACAATTATTTCTATTTTCTAGACACAGGGTCCATTTTCATGTAGAAAATAAGCATGCAAAGGAATTAACTGGATTCAAATATTTTAGCGGTATTAATTTTATCATAAAACTGTCTAAGTTATCACTAATAGGATCTAATACAAGCAATATTAAAATAGTTCAGAGATCCTATCTGTAAGAAAAATCAATAGTTAAGTTAATGTTAAAATATTTAATACAGAGAGGATTAAGAAGCAAACTGGAAATAAACAAAAGTGAAATTAATATTAGTCATTGTTTAATAGCTGTTTTCCCTCAGTGTAGCTTTTAAATATTATTTCTAATTAGCCTTTTTTAATGCTCTATGCATTAAATAATTTAACACTAACTTATAAATTGAAAAAAAATATTAAATTTGGTGACCACTACAAAATGATGCAGGAGCTATAGAAATAATTAAATAATGCAGGCATGGCTGTGTGGTAAGTAGTTTGCTTACTAACCACATGGTTCTGGGTTCAGTCCCACTATGTGGCATCTTGGGCAAGTGTCTTCTACTATAACCAAAGCTTTGTGAGTGGATTTGGCAGACAGAAACTGAAAGAAGCTCATTGTACATATATATATGTGTGTGTGTGTGTGTTTGTCCCACCGCCATCGCTCGACAACTGATGTTGGTGTGTTTACGTACCCGTAACTTAGTAGTTAGGCAAAAAAGACCGATAGAATAAGTACTGGGCTTACTAAAGGCGGTGCTCCAGCATGGCCACAGTCACATGACTGTAACAAGTAAAAGGATAAAAGAATAACTCACCTAACAAGAAGGAGCTAAAGAGTTACTTGAAAATTTGTGTTGTTGAAATATCGGAAGAAAGCCAGAGATGTTACAAAACTGTTGGCTTTCCTACAACTGCTGATTTTGTCAGATCATGAAAGCAGCTCCTGTGCACCATGCTGTACATATACTTTTAGCAGCAAAGTTCCAAGAAAACTAACAGATAGTTTCTCCTTCGCTTTGTAAAGGAATCAAGTTATTACAACTCATAGAATTCAAAATAAACAAGCATGGTTTGCAATATCTAGCAATTTGGAAAAAAACAATATTAGAACTTATGCTTTGTGAGAAATCACTTCCTCTAATACCTCCTCCCCTCTTAAAAGTTTTTGCCTTGCAAGTACTTGGTGACCCTGTCAGTGAAGGTGCCACTTAAAAGCTGATTTTTAGCTACTACTGATGATGATGATGATGATGATGATGATGAAGATGATGATGATGATGATGAAGATGATGATGATGACATATTTCTCTCATCTACACATGTATTTGCTCACTGATCATAAACAATGGCTTTGTTGACCAAGTCTTTTGCTTGCTTGCAGTCCACCATGAAAGTATGTTATGGTTTTTTGATATATGTTATATGAGGTGCAATTTTTGTAAACAAATGGCTCATCCATATGATGTCATTCATTTCCAGTTCTCCACACATGTCCAGGTTGTTTGTTTGTTGTTTGATAGACCAGGAATTAATTTATCAGTCCCTCTTGGAAATGAGATGAGGAAGGGTTTCGTAACATAGTGTCAGGTTTGTCTTGACAGGTATCATGTTGCAAAAAAAAAAATCTGTCACAACATACTCTTGTATGGTAAAGTGGGCGTTAAAAAACAATAATGATGATGAGGAGGAGGAGGATATTCCCATGAGAAAGCAGATATTAAAATCCTAATGATGATGAAGACAATTATGATGATGGTAATGGAGTTATTGGAGATGGTGATGATGATGATGACAATGATGATGATGACGATGATGATGATGACGACGATGGCGATGATGATGAGGAGGAGGAAGAGGAGGAGGAAGAGGAGGAGGAGGAGGAGGAGGAGGAGGGGGAGGAGGAGGGAGGGTAAGATATTCTCCCATGAAAAAGTCCTGATGATGATGATGATGATGATGACGATGATAATGATGATGAGGATGATGATGATATTACCAATACATCAGCTCTGCATTAAATAATGATAAATGGTAAATGTTTGATTCTATTTGATACAAATATATCAATACATTTTATACACATAATTTTCATTATCATTTTTATCATTTTATTTTATTATTTTGTTTTTGAATTAATCTACAATGTTTAATAGAATATATAAATATTCCAAATTTCATTTTTGTCCAAGACTGATATGAAGAGGCTCTTACCGTTATTGCTGCACTGTAAAACATGGTTGAAACTGTCATCTGGTAATACAGCCACTCTGCAAGAGAGAGAGAGAGAAAAACATTCTATGAATAACAAATATCAATATTATTATTACCATATTCTATAGAATCATTTTAATGTTCCTTAAAAAGAAAAAAAGTTCTACCACTGCTACCACCACCACCACCACCACCATCACCATGGTCTTTAGCAATAACAACAACAAAAATAATAACACTAATGATAATAATGGTTTCTATGAAAGTCGCATGGGCTTTCAAAAAATGTTATAAAGCAATTAAAGGCAATACATAAAAATAAATAATACAAAATTAAGAAGCAAAGATGCTAATGGGATGACACACACACCCATGCACACCGGTTGATTTCAATTGGCGGTGGAGAGTGCATCCTTCAAGATGCCGTCTCACAGATAATAAAACGGACATGGAATCATTTTACTTTAAAATCTGACAAACTTAATTCTTGATTCCTGCATTATTCTATAAATAATATAAAAATGAGAATGGAAATAATAAATTATGGATTTGATAACTGCAAGAGAAAATTCTACAAGAATATTGTAAGAAGACTATTGGACATTGTGTTTAGAGATAGATAACATTTTGAATCAGGAGTTGATTACAAATGCAGTTTTAAAGACAAATGTTCCTATGTTAGCTTTTCATTTTTTTTAAAAGCCCACTTTTCTATGCTTGCATGGGTCAGATGGAATTGGTTAAAGAAGATTTTTCCCTGGCTGGATACCTCTCCTGTTGCCTACCCTCATTTGTTTCTAAGCAAGGTAATGTTTCCACACAATCAGACATGTTTTCATGGAAGACTGGAAGTGAATAACACCACTTGTACGACAGTGGCACTCATTAGGTGACACCAAGATGGGAAGGTACAAACACACACACACAGACACACACACACACTCGCAAACATACACACACACAAACATACACACGCATGCACATATAGTGATGATTAGCCAGAGATGGTTTTTAAAATGAGAATGTCTGAAATAAACTTGACAGCTCTTACAAACGAGAATACTAAAAATGAACCCGACCGCTCTCTAAAATTAAGTAAAGAAACTGGAAAAATAATCCAGAATACACTAGCACTATATTTATCACATACAACATACACACACATATATGTATGTAAAATCCATCATTATACAACCTACAATACTACTATTTCATTAAATCATGCTTATAAATAATTATAGTATACAATACATCTGTTGTGTGTCTACTATCTTCTCAATAGTTACAACTTTAATGCTCATCTTGTTCTTCAGACACAACAACAATGATAATTCTTGACAAAGATATCAAACTTTACATTTGTACAACAGAAGGGAAAACTAAAATTGTCACATTCTCATTCACATTAATGAATGGCAGTGGTTAAGTTTTAACATATTTAATTTTAAAACATTTAAAATAATTATGCAATATTAACCAACAATTAATATTATTTGAATTATTCTTGCAAGTATGGAAGACAATTCTAGATAGGTTTTGGTTTAATAAAACTTCTTCAGCTAACTACAGACTCCACCATACTTGCTAAAGTAGTGATAAGAGGATCACTAAGCAGATGTTAGGGTACAGTGCATAAGCTGGCTCAGAAAAAAATAACATATTTTAGAATATATTAGTCAGAGAACATTATGGAAAGAGATTTCTCAGAGATTCTGGATCAAAATTATTTTGCAGACTTGATTTCAGTTCTTTTCATTTCCAAACAATGAAACAATAGTTTCTCATATTTAGTATGGAACCCGATATTTTTGGAGAAAGGGAAATGATAATTGTAAATTTTATAATTTTCCCAAGAACTTTAATGATACGAGGTGAAAGAGATCAAATCATGGACTGACAATTTAATGGGAAGTGGAAAGCATTTATATCTTTTCTTGTGATGTAAATACGATGAAACATTCCCAATTTGAAACTGAAACCAAGTTGCAGAACTGTCTAAAAAGAGACCCCTGTCTAAACTATGCCCTTCATCATCGTCATTTAATATCTGCTTCCCATGCTGACATGGGTTGGACATTTTGATGGGTGCTGGCAAGCCAGAGAGCCTCACCAGGTTTCAGTCATCTGTTTTGGAATGGTTTCTATGGCTGGATGCCTTTCCTGTCAACCACTCTACAGACTGTACTGAGTGTTTCTTACATGGTGCCAGCGTGGGTGCTTTTCACGTGGTGCCATTCAATGATTATTTCTAAATTAAGCACAAGGCCAGGAATTTTTAATTACATAAACACCAGTAATTGACTTTTATGATATCTCATTGACCCCAGAAGAATGAAAAGCAAAGCCACCTTCGGCAGTATAATAATAATAATAATAATAATAATAATAATAATAATAATAATAATAATGATCATCTTTTTGACTAAAAGCACAAGGCCTGAAATTTGGGGGAAGAGATTAAGTTGATTACATCAACCCCAGTGCATGACTAGTCCTTATTTAATCAACCCTGAAAGAATGAAAGGTAAAGTTGACCTCGGCAGAATTCTAATAATGATGATAATAATAATAATAATAATAATAATAATAATAATAATAATAATAATAATAATAATAATAATAATAATAATAATTTCTTACAAAGGTACAAGGCAAATAAATTTTGTGAGAAAGAATAGCTGGTTAGAGAAACCCAATATTTGACAAGTACTTTATTTTATCATCATCAGTAGGATGAAGACAGCAGAGGGATTTGAATCCAGACCCTAAATATTGCAATGTATTTTGGTCACTTCTTCCCTAATTCTACCACTATACCATCCTGATATAATTTCACAAGGCCTGAAATTTCGGGGGTGTGGAAGAGTCGATTACTTTGACCCCAGTACTTGACTGTTTCTTATTTTATCAACCCCAAAAGGATAAAAGCAAAATTAATTGCTTTTAATGAGTTTAGGTTTTGGCACAGGTTAGCAATATTTGGGGCAGTGTGTTAGCACGTCCAACAAAATACTTTGCAGCATTTTGTCAGTCTTTGCATTCTGAGTTCAAATTCTGCCAAGTTTGAATTTGCCTTTCATCCTTTTGGGGTTCATAAAGTAAGTACCAGTTGCGTACTGGGGTCAATACAATTGATTTACTTCTCCCATGAAATTGCTGACCTTGTGCCAAAATTTGAAACCAATATCAGGAGCAGTGGTTTTAGTCTATTACAGTGACATCCTCTGACTACTTCACTGGTACTTTATCAACTCGGAAAGTATGAGAAGCAAAGTAGACCTCAGCAGAATTTGGGCAGACCTGTAGAACATAAAGACCTATTGAAATGCCATTAAGCATTTTGTCCAATGTGCTAACAATTCTGAAGTTTGCCACCTCCTGTCCTGATATAAAAACGAAATCATACACAGGAATATAAAGTTGAAGAAATGCAATTAACTCAGGTTCATATCTTTTGTTACAGTATCAGCCATTAAACATGGTATTTTTCATGGGGAAGGGCAGCTCCCTTTAAAGGATCATAAAGTAAATTGCCATGTTTGATAAATTTAAGATGGTTTCTAAGTTTTTGATGCCAACTAAAAAGTACCAGTGTTGGTGCCACATAAAAAGCACCAGTGCTAGTGTCACATAAAAAGCAACCAGCACACTTTGTGAAGTAAATGGCATTAGGAAGAGCATCCAGCTGTAGAAATCATGCAAAAACAGACCTGGTGCACCTCCTGTCAAACCATCCAACTCATGCCAGCATGAAAAAATAGACATTAAATGATTATTTGATGATAGTGGTGTTTAGCACCATGATGAAGAAAGAAGAATCCTCTCCCGGTAAACTCTGTTTTGTCTTCGCATTAACAAAGAGGTGGCAGTACCAAGAATTTTCATTCATATTTTCTTTTTTGGTTGGATGGAACTGATGTTTGTCAGTTTGAGAACTGTTACAGGAGCGATTTGCCAGACAGAAGTTTGCTTTTACACAACAATAATTTTGTATATATATGCAAGGCTTGAAATTTATAGAGGAAGGTGTGAGGGTGGGGAAAATAGCATGGTTATATTCCAGCAATAATGATTTATTGTGGTTTCAGCTTCCTCGTGGAAGCTAAATCTCTTCAAGAATACTACTAATGCACTTGGGAAAAGCCAGAACATTGTAGTACCCCATTTTCTCTCCTATAAAATATACAGACTTTGTTCCTACATACACAAAAAACAAAAAAAAAAAATACAAAAACAAATAATGATTCCAGTCAAAATATGGTCAATTGAACAGATTCCTAATATTTATTTTATTGATCCAAACGTGATCAAAGGACTTAGTTGACACTGGCATATTTTGATCTCAGATTGTAGAGGAACAAAAAAGAATTTTTAGAAACAGCGTAAAGATTCTCAAACTGTAACTGCTAACTACAAATTTTTTCTTTCTTTTTTATTTAGATAACAAAATGTCACTTAGGGTAAAAACAAACTGAATTATGCGTTTAGCTGAAAATGTTCTAAATTCACTTGTAATCTTACCTAGTTTATTATTTGGTTGCTCTGAACCAGATTGCAAACAAAATTATATTACGCCTGTTTCTAGTTATTAATTTACCATGATGCTAAGCTTGTATTAAAAATCTGTGTCGGCTCAGGGTTTTTTTTCATTATTATGAAATACATAATTTTTACTGTAAATATATTGTTCAAAGTATGTTTTATGACAGAAAAGTATAAAGTAACCTGTATCTGAATCTGGTTACTCAACCTATTAGAGAATTTTATCGGAAACTGACTTTCGACTAAAATCTGACTGGCAACATTGATTTGTCCATATATTGCATGTGCTCGATTGATTCTGAATACTTATAATAAAATATTTCAAACTAGATTTCTTCTTCCTACACTGACATCACCTAGTCCTGACAAATGCCAAATATTCTTGCAACCTAAGCAAAGCAATATGACTATCGTTATCGATATTCTTTGATGAGCTGCGAAATCCTTGAAATATTGAAAATTCAGCGGAAAGCATCTAGTAAAAATAGAAGTGATCTTTCCAATTTTCTTTCTTTCCTTTTAGCAGCAACTGTGGCAGTCTTTTGTCCATCTCTTTAAATACATTTCTATATAAGCATCAAGTTCTTAATATCAATGGGATATGGATTAAATCAATACTAATGATAACATGAAAGCAAGTTCATCAGTCTGCTTCTCTTAGACATTAATTCTTCTTGACATAAACTACAAAGTTGTTATTGTAGTGAAGAAGCACGTTTGTAATTCGTTTTCAATAATGGTGCCAAAATAGATTGTTATACTTATTTTACATGAAGCAATATAAACACACAGACACACACACACACACACACACATGTAAGTAGAGGAATATTAGAGATTTAATGAACAACTTAACAAATCCGTTTCTCTAGTTATTTTGATTCTCCATTATTATCATCTCAATGTCTCGGCAGCCAACACAGTTTTTCAATGTTTGTTTATGTAACAATTCATACAAAGCTGTTTCATACTTCATAAATATAACCTTTTGCTAAAACACAATTGTTTCTTTTCCCATATAAAAAAAAAATGTCTTATCCTAAAACAGAAAAAAAAAAAGAAATAGTTGTCCAAAGATAACAGAAAAGTTACCTAAAAGAAAGGTATTTAATTCAGAAATACTATCTCTTGGCAACTAATGAGATGACAAGGAAGCTTCTACAAAGTGGTGTGGCTTGCTAGAAACAGCAACCAAATCTCCCTCAAATCACATCCTATTCTTTTGATGGAAGATTATATTAGGTAAATGTAATTCTATACATAATCCTAAAAATATGAAATGGTCATGGATAGAATGCTTTTGATCACAAATCTGATGAATCAAGATACCCTAGGGTTAAACAACATCTAATGATAAATCTCTCATTGAAATTAGGGAGCCTCTAGAAATAACTTGACCTACTAGAAATAGCAGCAAAATCCCTCAAATCCCATCTTACTCTGTCTTTAAAAGAAAGGATACATTGAATAATGAGTGCAGTTTGAAATGAACTATAACTGACAAAATTTGTACTCATGATTGGAGTGCATTTCGTTGCAGGCCAGCTCAGTCAGCATTGGCTAAGGGCCAAACAACAACAACAACAGCAAACAGAAAGAAGAAGAACAGCAGCAACAACAACTGACAAGCCAACAATGGAGCCTCCATGTGGTCGATCTACTGCTAGAAATAACAACTAAATGGCTTTCAAGCACTATCCTACTGTTATGATAAGGACTTAATGAGAAATGTAGTCCAGAGCACACTTTGTTTAGAATTTGTTCAAAATTATACAGACAGGGTGGTCATAGTTGGAATGCTTTTTGATCCTATTGCTGTTCAGCCAGGAGTGACTTAGGACAATACTTCAAACACATCAACAAATACTAATACTTATTGACTGTAGGATGCTTGTGTGCGAACAGCCATGCTAAATGGTAGTGAAACATGGTCTCTGACTGCTGAGGACATGCGTAGGCTTGTAAGAAATGAAGCTAGTATGCTCTGCTGGATGTGTAATGTCAGTGTGCATGCATGACAGAATGTAAGTGCCCTGAGAATAAAGTTAGCCATACGAAGCATCAGATGTGATGGACAAGAGAGATTTCTTCTTCCTACAGTGACATCACCAAGTCCTGACAAATGCCAAATATTCTTGCAACCTAAGCAAAGCAATATGACTTCCGTTATCGACTGTGGTGGTATGGTTATGTGATGCATATGGATGAGGATAGCTGTGTTTAGAAGAGTCGCACTCTAACAGTGGAGGGAACTTGTGGAAGAGGTAGACCCAGGAAGATATGAGATGAGGTGATGAAGCATGATCTTCGAATGTTGGGTCTCATAGAGGCAATGACAAGTGACTGAGACCTTTGGTGATATGCCGTGCTTGGGAAGACTCATCAAGCAAAGTGAGATCATAGTTGTGGCGAATGCCAGTGTCACATAACTAGCCCATTAAAAGCACCCTTCAATCATTGGGCAACATGCTGTTGAACCAAGTGAAATCATTGTCATGGCCGATGGCAGTGCCATCTGACTGGCACCCATGCCGATGGCATGTAAAAAGCACCGTTTGAGCATTGGGCCTTATGGAGGCAGTGACAGGTGATTGAGACTCTTGGCGATATATCATGCTTGTGTTGACCTGTCAAGCCAAGTGAGACTGTAGTCAAGGCCGATACTGGTGTCAGGTCAATGACACCCATGCCAGTGGCACATAAAAAACACCCACTACACTCTCGGAGTGGTTGGCATTAGGAAGGGCATCCAGCCATAGAAACCTTGCCAAATCAGATTGGAACCAGGTGCAATCCCCCCCCCCCCCGGCTTACCAGTTTTCAATCAAACCGTCCAGCCCATGCCAGCATGAAAAGCAGACGTTAAACAATGATGATGATGTTAGTAATGACAATATAACTGTCATATTGTTCCATACACAACTATCACAAAGTTAAAACTTTCCTTCATCATACAACACACTTCATTATAATGTTTTTCTTGTAGCTTAAAGTATATCTAATTTGGTTGAGTGACTCAACAACTCCAGTTACTGACAACTACAATTTTTCTTTACATTTGTTTAGTCCAGCAACAATGTGTAAAGTTTAAAACAAAGCAATAAAGTATTTACAAATTATTTGATATCCAAGAAAACATTTTTTCTTTAAGAACATTTATGAGTTATATTAAGGAATTAACTATATATTTTTTTTTAAATATCATTGGTATTGATTATCAATGACTTGCTTTGATGACAGTAGCATCATGTATTTCCACAAGAATTATTTACAAAAAGAAATTTTTATACATTTTAATCAGGAACAATAAATTTCTTTACTTTTCAGGTTCATAATCTTCTGTTAACATTTTGAGACTTTATGATTCCAAATTGGGAAACCATCCAGAACAACCCTAGCTGAACGTAAACACATTGACAACTGCAGTAGAGTTTTAAAATTGCTATTATGTAATCCTCTAAAAATAACTTAGTAACTGAGAAATTCATATTAAGATTTAAACATTTGGTTTCTTTAACCAGAGTTATGACATGATAGCAGCATAACAAAGTTGAGGACATAGGAAGCATTGAGGAGGTAGGTTCAGTAAAACTGAAAGGCATGTTAAGCCAAAAAGGTATCAAGTCGGTGATCAAAGGTCACTGGATGGTATGCATGACAATATATCATGTACATGACTATAAATCTTGTGATTGCTGACCCAGACCATCTAGTTGTAAATATCTACTATGTTAAATACAGTTATCAACTTCAAACAGGGGTAGCATTATAACCAACGAGCATTTCATTAGCTTGCAGTTCTGACTTCAAATCATTGCAAAGGCCTGCTGTCATACAGGAGAGGATTGTTTCTCTATAACATACTAGAATTTGTTTATAGAATATTTTGTAAAGTGTATCCCCCTATATTAATCATCTGGGGTTGAATTTTTGGGACTTACATATGTACTTCATTCTACAGGGTGTCCACAAGGTCTGGGTACATGAAGTAAATAAAATCATAACATAAACAATTAAATATAAGAAAAAGTAATTTCTTAAAGTATGTGTTAATCCCCATGTGGATACATGGAGTAAATAAAATCATAACATAAACAATTAAATATAAGAAATAATAATTTCTTAAAGTATGTGTTAATCCTCATGTACCCAGACATTGTGGACACCCTGTACATCAATTTAGTGATTCTCTGACCATTAATCTCATGAGTACAGAGAAGGCATATACTTTGCTGAGGAGACTGAATAAGCTTGGAACATACCCAGAGTTGTTGCCCTTAGTTTCTAAGATCAGATTAAATTGATATTAGTAATTGAGCCATGTTTCTTCCCTTCACTGCAGAATAATTAAATTTTTTCACTTCATTATATTACATATGATGGCCATAACTTTAATTTAAAATACATGTTGACTAAATTATTCAGCTCACATTTTGGAGGCTATACAGGAGGGTGAATATCCTTCTTTGAAAAGAAATAAGTCTTGTCAGTATGTCACTGACACTGATGATAAATGAGATAATTCACTTCTATCTCCATATCTATATCCTAAATATCAATGTCATTATATTAATATCTATCTCTAAGTCCTTAAAACTACATCCATATATCTGTGACTCTATATGCATGTCCCTCGGTGATTTTGTCTATGTATCATTACAGAGTGAAATGTCGCTCAGCCAAGATTTATGGCATCCTTCCTTAGAAATGAAAACAAGGAAATGCTGACTTGCACAATCTTTGAATAGTTTCTACTTTATGGATGTCAAATGTTCGGAATGTTACAAATTAAAACACAGTGTTCAGTCATGCTCAAATTGCTGTTCTTTGTGTTTTATTATGTCAACACACAGGAGAAAAAGACTGACTTACATAATGTTTATTTAGAAGAAAGCTGTTATGTAACAACAACAACAGCTATAAAGCTTTTTGTAGTTTAAAGTAGGAAGAAAATTCCATATCATCAACATCATCATCATCATCATCATCATCATCATCATCATCGTCTAACATCCGCCTTCCATGCTGGCTTAGGTTGGATGATTTGACGGGAGCTGGCCAAGCAGGAGCCTGCACCAGACACTTCTGTGTTTGTTTTGGCAAGGGTTATATATAGACCAGAATGACAGGAAAATAGTGAATGCTATATATATATATATATATATATATATATAGAGAGAGAGAGAGAGAGAGAGAGAGAGAGTTATTAATATTTCTAAGTCTCTCTAAAGGAGACTACGGCAGCGGTACTGGAAATTAATAGTTATCGCCAAGCCAACATGGCAGTCCCAAAATTAGGACGAAAGCTGCCGTGAATTAGCTCCAAGAAGCCATCGCCTCTAGCTAGCTATGTGACACACGAAACCTGTGTCTTTTATAACCTTCGAACAGGGGAGGTCAGCAGTGTCCCCCTGCTGGTTTGGCATCTGCAGACTAGTTTCAGGGTGTTGCCCCTTGTCAATGCAGAGCAGCCAAGCCCTAGCCAGGCGGCGCTGCTGACTATCTGCTCGAAGGTTATTTATCTAATTTCAGTGGAATCTATCCACTGGTTTTCAGAAATAGAGTTATTAATATTTCTAAGTC
This sequence comes from Octopus bimaculoides, assembly GCF_046866305.1. Taxonomy (NCBI): domain Eukaryota; kingdom Metazoa; phylum Mollusca; class Cephalopoda; order Octopoda; family Octopodidae; genus Octopus; species Octopus bimaculoides. The sequence goes on from NC_142930.1 coordinate 130,056,307, forward strand.
TCTCTAAAGGAGACTACGGCAGCGGTACTGGAAATTAATAGTTATCGCCAAGCCAACATGGCAGTCCCAAAATTAGGACGAAAGCTGCCGTGAATTAGCTCCAAGAAGCCATCGCCTCTAGCTAGCTATGTGACACACGAAACCTGTGTCCTTTATAACCTTCGAACAGGGGAGGTCAGCAGTGTCCCCCTGCTGGTTTGGCATCTGCAGACTAGTTTCAGGGTGTTGCCCCTTGTCAATGCAGAGCAGCCAAGCCCTAGCCAGGCGGCGCTGCTGACTATCTGCTCGAAGGTTATTTATCTAATATTATCTATATATATATATATATGTATATGTATATGTATATATATATATATATATATATATATATATATATATATATATATATATATATATATATATATATATATATATATATATATATATATATATATATATATATATATATATATATATATATATATATATATATATATATATATATATATATATATATATATATATATATATATATATATATATATATATATATAAGCGCAGGTATGGCTGTGTGGTAAAACGCTTACTTCCCAACCACATGGTTCTGGATTCAGTCCCACTGCTTGGCACCTTGGGTAAGTGTCTTCTAATATAGCCTTTCTATTGAAAAGCGTAGGCCCGAAACGTAAAAGACTTTCTCACCTTCCCAAGCATCAAACTAATACACCTGCTTGTTGTTTATAAACCTGTCTTCATCTTTTGTTTTTCTGTAAATTTCAACTATATATATATATGTATACAACTGTAGCCAGTTATAACCAAGATACAGCAAGCACAAACTACATATCTAGGACATCTCAGTATATCTAGCGGGATATCCCCTTCTTTATGCATGCATCTGATGTGATACAAACTGCACAGATTGATGTAACACAATTAGATGCACAATATTCAACCCATAAGGGACAGCTGCAGAATGGGTTGAAATAATCATTGTATTGAATAAAAATTAGTGCCAAATCTATCTTCCATTTCCTTCATCAATTATTATTAGATATATATATATATATATATATATATATATATATATATGCATGTGTCCATGCATGTGTGTGTGTACCCTTGTCTTGACTGGCATCACATGATGGTTGTAAGTGAGCATGACTATCACACAAGTGATAGTTATTCATTTTCAATCTTCCATGGAAGACATGTCTGGTCTTGCTTGGAAACAGGTGAGTGTTCAGGAAGGGCATCCAGCCATAGACAATCTATCTTAGCAAATTCCACCTGATCCATGGAAGCATGAAAAAATGGACATTAGATGACTATTATGATAATGTCAGGGGTCACTTAGCTTAATGGTACAGAACAATAGTAAGAAATTTGAAAAGTAGAAGCTTTGATTCTCTGGAATGGCTTGCTAATGACTTTTAAGAATGGTCATCTTTACATTCTGAGTTCAAATTGCACCAAGGTTTACTTTCATCATTTCAGGGTCAATAAAATAAGTACCAGTTGAGCACTGGAGTCAATGCAAATGACTTCCCCCTCCACTGAACTTGCAGACCTTGTGCCAAAATTTCAAACAAAATGATTATGATAATGATGATGATTAAAGCACAAATTTATATATTAGCTTGTTTCTTTCTGATGAACCTAACAGCCAGCTATTCCGTTTCTTTTCACTATACCTAATTTACATTGTCCCATCTCACAAGTGTCTCCTTTATCATTTCAACAGCGTCAACAATCATGATCTTTCATTCTTAGCTAAGTTTTCTGCTGTATTTGTGTTTTATAAGGAAGAGAACCTACTGTCTACGCATTGCAATTACATGCCCTATCAACAACATGGCTACTCTGCTATTGATTATTATTGATTCTTATTAGAATAGAAGAGAACACAGAAAAGATGTTTTGTTGTTTGTAGACTTAGTTTTGAGCACACATATATGCATAATGTGTTTGTTTGGAAGGAGAGAATGGACAAAATAGTAAAGGAGAAAAGAGTAAAAATGACAGGAGAAACCAAGAAAACATGCGATAAGAAAGGAATAAAATAATTTGGAATTTGTATGAATTCATGTTATTTGAATCATATTTGTTTTTCTGATCCAACATCAAATCTTGTACAGCAGCAAATGTTTAATTTGACATGTACAGGATACTCATTTTTACATTAGCAAAACAAATTCCACATGTTGCTCTACAGAACGAGGAGACTTTCTCAGATGATAAAGAAGTTGGTGACTGTACATACAGCCTGCCTGCAAACTGTCACCACTAGGCCAAAGGTACACAGAGCATAATTATCTGCAGACATATGGTTCCTTATTAATCACAACAGTTAAAAACATAAAAGACAAATCAAGGAGAAAGAGATGCTAACAGATGCATGTTGACCCTTGCAAATTCAGGTAGACACCAGTAAAAGTAATAAAGGAGATAAGCCCATCATAGACACAGAAGATTTGCTGTTATAGTGACTCTGTGTCTCCAGAAAATGGATGACAACAATGTTGTATTGTCAAGTGC
>NC_142930.1:130061323-130151323 GCF_046866305.1 Octopus bimaculoides
TACAAGTGGTTTTCATGCTTTAGGAATGGTCATTTTTTGCTTGAAGACCAACCTTGTTCAGAGCGACCATTGACCTCCTGAACGAATGAAAACAGCATGGAAAATTCATGAACTGATCATGGAGGGCCATCACTGAACAATCGACAAACTTGTTGGTATGACTGGTATATCCTGCAGCTCCTGCTAACGAATTTTGAGCAAGGAATTGCAAATGAAAAGAGTTGCAGCAAAATTTATGCTTCACTTGCTCATGGAAGATCAAAGCAGTCACAAGTGAATGCAGGCCATGAACTGAAAGAACAGTTGGAAGTTGATCATGACCCCTTTTTGAAGGTCTCAATCACTTGTCACTGCCTCCATGAGACCCATCATTCGAGTGGTGCTTTTAATGTGCCAATATATTCATTATATATCTTTATATGTTTTCTAATATACATACATATATATGTGTGTATATATATATATATATATATATATATATATATATATATATATATATATATATGGTTTCAACGTGTGCAACCATTAACCCAGACACATATTTTTTCTCTCCATTTTCTTTGCCTCTCTCCATTTGTTTTTTTCTCCCCCATTCCTTCCAGTAGGAAAGCGTAGGAAACATCAAAGACTCCTCCAGTTTTCTTAAGCGTCAAACTAATACACCTTGTTTGTTGTTCCTAACCTGTCTATGTCTTTTACTCTTTGTATTTTGTACAATTTCAAACCATATATATATATGAGTATATATATATATATATTTTTTTAAAATAACGTTGACCACTAACGTGGACAATTAATGTGCTAGAAATAGATCACATCTTGTGTCTATTAAGACCTAAATTGCTCTCAACATGAAATATAGCAGCATACCAAAATGTAAGAGGGCAAGACATTTAAAATCACCTAAAAAAACATTATTAAACAGGTACCGGTTTCGGATTTAACAAATCTTACCGATTGTCCATTCCTGATGAAAATACAACCTGACTCATGTTGGGATAAATTCAAGCCACAGTACAGCCACTGTATTAATTTGAGGTTTTTTGTCAATATAAATAGAGCAACTCAGATTTCCGTATCTATCAAACCATCTAACCAGACCATATTCCTCAAATCTCACTGATGTTTAGCCCAGAGTCAGTTAGCCTTGATTGTATAATGCACTGCCTAGATTAGTGGTTCTCAACGAGGGTCCATATGGCCCTTGGTGGGGTGGGTCCATATAAGATTTTGTAGTTAAAATTTATCTGCAATAAATTATACTTCTACAATACACAAAATGTTTTAACAATTTTTCTTAAACAATTTCTCGTATTATTTAATTATAATGTCTCACACTTTCTCCCTCCTACCCCCTGCACTTCCCTCAGGTTAGGTAACCATGTATTTCCTTTGCGGCAGTGCACCTGTTTCTGTTTTCATTCCTGATCTCTCTCTCTCTCTCTCTCTCTCTCTCTCTCTCTCTCTCTCTCTCTCTCTCTCTCTCTCTCTTTCTCTCTCTCTCCTCCCTCCTTGGTCATGTAACCTTGTACTTCCTCTACAGCAAAACACCTGTTTCTGTCTCTCTGTCTCTCTATAACATTTCATCATCTGACACAAGATCACCTCCACCAATGACCCCTCCCCTCTCAAAAGAGATTTTTCTTGTCTTGCAAGTACTTGGTGACCCTTTCAGTGCAGGTGCTACTGCTGTAAAGTGGTTGGCATTTGGAAGGGTATCCAGCTGTAAAAACCTTGCTTATGCTTATGCCACATAAAATGCACTAAGTCCACTATGCTGGGTAGGTGGGTGGTTGGTGTTAGGAAGGGCATCCAACTGTAAAAATCCTGCCAAAACAGTCACAGAAGTCTGGTGCAGGTAAAAGCCTGGCCAGTTCCTATCAACCCATCCCACCTATGTCAGCATGGAAGGCGGACATTAAGTGATGATGATGATGAATGTGAATTTTTAAACAATGAATGGCTAGAAAAGGTCCATCCAAGTAAAAGAGAAATCAAAAAGGTTCACAGATAAAAAATTGTTGAGAAACACTGGCCTAGATAATGTTTAGTTCTTGCTAATTATCTTTGTGTGTCTTGAGCATTCCTTTAAATATAAAATAATATCCCTGGTGCATTGGGCAATATGATATGATATGCTTGAGAAGACCTGTTGAGTCAAGTAAAGCCAATATCGTAGCTGTAGCCAGTGCCCTGAGACTGGCTCCTGTGCTGGTGGCATGAAGAAAGCACCATCTGATCATGGTTGATGCTCTGTCCGCCTGACTGGCTCCCATGCTGGTGGCATGTAAAAAGCACCAACTGAACATGGCCAATGTCAGTACCCCTAGACTGGTTCCTGTGCCGCTACATGTAAAAAGTACCATCCAAATGTGATCGATGCCAGGCCCTATCTTGGAGTAGTTGGTGTTAGGAAGGGCATCCAGCTGTAAAAACATTGCCAGATCAGACAGGAGCCTGGTGCAGCCACTGGTTCTCCAGACCTCAGTTAAACTGTCCAACACATGCCAGCATGGAAAATGGACGTTAAACAATGATAATAATGATTTCTCTGAAAATTGAAGCACACACATAGACAAACAAAGGTATTCTGGCTGTGATTATCCTGTCCATTTTGAAGACAGTAGGGTGCCAGTTAAGAAAGATTTGGCATCTATTTCTAACAGGTTGAACAACCATGTAAAGAATCCAATACTTTTTTTGTTTTTCTACTTCATTTGGTGTAATTAAAGTTTTTAGCTTATTGTCAGACTGTCTACATCCTGTGTGCCTTCACTAATTGCACTGCCTAAATAATGGTTAGTTCCTGCCAATTACCTTTGTGCATACTGAGCATTCCTTTAGATATATATAATATGCACATTTCTCTGCAAATTCAAATACACACACATATAACAACAACATTATGTAATTTGACAAATACTCCAAGAATTGGCTGTTTGGCAAAGTTCTACACAAGCATCTGCTAGGCTTCCTGTAGAATTGCTACTGACAAAAGAAGGTAATGAAGTTTCAATACCCACAAAAATAAAACGATGTAAATTCTTTAAAATATGTCCAATTTAACAATGTCAGAACTGTTGTAACTTAGAATACAACGGTACTTCAGTGCAATGGAATGGTACAGTGTGGCATTATTCATTTCAGCAGATGAATGGAATTTTACTATATAGGCAAATAATGTTGACACTCACTCCCCTCCTAGCTACACATCTCAAATTTATAAAGTAAAGGGAGAAAGTTTCAAAGATTTCCATTTCAGTAATTTGGTTACATCAACAATGATCTAATTTCACTTACATACATAAGTGCACTTCATATGCATGCATACAAATATGTCCAAACACGTTTACACTCAATTACACACACACACACACACATACACGTGCACACACATACACGTGCACACACATACATGCAAAACATAATCACATAATGGTGGTAAAATGAAGATTACCATCTGTAGTCTGCTAATGAAAAGCGGAAAAAGTATAAATTCTACTAACTTGTCTTTCTAGACAGAAGGAATGTAAATAATATTATTTCTAGGATAGAAACGAGAACAGCTTCCTGTTTCTGTGTTATCTTTAGATTTGTGGATTCTTCGAGTTGGAAACCCTTTGGGTATAAAAGCAGAAGGCCACTTCAATACGAACATCATTCCATATCATCATCAAAGAAGTGGGATGATCATTTCCCATGTTATATTTTATAAAAATAATAACCACCCTCAGGGCCACCCAACAGTATGTTAATTAATTTCATTTATTTATTTATTTATTTTTACCATCTTTTAATTAAATGATAAACAATTCCAAAATGGAAAGAAAATTTCTTACAAATTTCGAAGGGTAGTGGATTATGATATTTTTGTAATTAACACATAATTACATTTTATGAAAATATAATTAATTTTTATTTCTTTTTTTTTGTAATTGAAATCAATTTATATCAAAGAAATAAAGTTCTCTGTTTGAAAAAAGACAAATGTTTCCAAATGATTTTTCTCTTTTGTATTATTGCTTTATAATTTTATTTTTAATGGAAAAAAAGAAAATAAAAATGAAGTCAATTGCTGTAATTTCATTTAGAATTTGCCATTTGAAACAAAAAGGCATCCTGAACTTTGGTAAACTATGGTAAATGATAAATGTATCCAATGTTGGTCATAGTGACTTGTAAATCCAGATTTCTAAATAAATTCTTCAGTTTGTTTCAAAAATAATAGAAAAAAAAAACTTTAGTAGGATTTTGTAAAATATCTACCTTTTCCATTATTATCCTTTAAACTTTACTTGTCTCAGTCATTAGACTGTGGCCATACTGGAACACCACCTTGACAAATTTTTAATCGGATGAACCAATACTCTTTTTTTTTTTAGTTTGCTACTTATTCTATTGGTACCTTATGCTGAACTGCTAAGTTACAGGGACATAAACACGCCAACACCAGTTGTCAAGCAGTGGTGGGGGATAAACAGACACACACACACACACACACACACGATGGGCTTCTCTGAGTTTTCATCTACTCAATTGACTCACCAAGCTTTGATAGGCCTGAGGTCATAATAGAAGACACTTGACCAAGGTGTCATGCAGTGGGACTGAACCTAGAATCATGTGGTTGAGAAGCAAACGCCTTACCATACAACCACGTCTGCACCTATTAACCTGGGTTTTAAATACAACTTAATATGCTCTTTGAAAGAAGGTTTAAATTCAAATAGTTGAAAATAGTTTGTATCATAGAATCAGGAGTAATCCCAGATGGGTTGGCATCAAAAGGGTTATGTGGATGAGAGGAAATCCCTGAATGAGATGCCAGTCTATTTCTAGTAACATTCTCTGAATATCTAGTATATGTATCTGGTAACCAGAGGAATGTTAAATTAAGCATTCAATTAGAGACATAACCAAAATATAGAAGAGGATAGGAAAGGATATGAAATTATAATTCATAGGGTGCCAGTTGGAAACTTATCATTGAGCTATTTTACTTCCATAGATAATGAAATATATTTCATATTGTCTTAAATCTGGGATACACTACATCTCAAAGCCTGGACATCCATGATTTGTTGTCAGTTGTAAACACAATAAGCACCGTTGCCAGCGCCGCCTGACTGGCTCCCCATGCCAGTGGCACATAAAAAGCGCCATCCGAACGGGGTTGATTCCAGCCCCCAGCCCTCACCCCAACTGGCTCCTGTGCTGGTGGCACATAAAAAGCACCATCCAAATGTGGCAGATGCCAGTGCCGCCTGACTGGCTCCCATGCCGGTGGTACGTAAAAAGCACCCACTACACTCTCAGAATGGTTGGCTTTAGGAAGGGCATCCAGCTGTAGAAACTTTGCAAGATCAGACTGGAGCCTGGTGCGGCTTCCTTGCTTGCCAGTCCCCAATCAAACTGTCCAACCCATGCCAGCATGAAAAACGGATGTTAAATGATGCTGCTGCTGATGATGATGATGAGAATTTGCAATGTTAAATTCTAATGGTCTATGGTTGTTAATATTTCATCTGACGAAAGCAATGAGCTGGCAGAATCGTTAGCATGCTAGGTAGAATGCTTAGCAGCACTTTGTCCATCTTCTCATTCTGAGTTCAAATTCCATCAAAGTTGACTCTGCTTTTCATCCCTTCAAGGTTGATAAAATATGTACCAGTCGAGCACTGAGGTTGATGTAATCAATTTACCTCCTCCACCGAATTTGCTGGCCTTGTGCCAAAATTTGAAACCAATATTTCAAGGCATGCCTCAGTATGTATGCTTGTTGTATTATCTTGGTAATTTCCTTACTGTTTCTTTTATTAAAATGACATTACATCACTACAAACATACGATATATACAATATGGAAAACCTTGAGCTTAGCCCATAAAAAACACCACAATCTAAGCTGTCCCCCTAACACTTCTAAATCCACCCTCCACCTGACTAGTTTTCTTCCACCCAGTTAGGCGTAACCATTCTTCTTATTTCATGTTTATTTTTATTCAATTTGTAATTTTTTGGTGTTACTGTAAATTTTTCTTCTTTTACAGATACTAGTATTATTTATTTCCTTATTGCCCACAAGGGGCTAAACATAGAAGGGACAAACAAGGACAGACAAAGGAATTAAGTCGATTACATCGACCCCAGAGCATAACCGGTACTTATTTAATCAACCCCAAAAGGATGAAAGGCAAAGTCAACCTCAGTGGAATTTGAACACAGATACTAGTGTTATTACTAATGGAATGTTGATACAAATGTGCTGGTTGTGTTTTGTGCAACATCAAAATAATTGTATAGCAGTATAGTTATAAAGGTAATTGATATCTATTATATTTCTTTTTAGAGCACTCCTTGAATCACAATAAAAAGGGTTCCAGTTGAACTGATTAACAGAACAGCCTGCTCTTGAAATTAATATGCAAGTGGGTCAGCATGCCACAGACACATGTACCCTACATGTAGTTCTCAGGGTGAGTCAGTGTGACACAGAATGTGACAAGGCTGGCCCTTTGAAATACAGAAACTACTCATCTTTGCCAGATGAGGGGACTGGAGCAATGTGAAATAAAGTGCCCCGCTCAAGGACACAATACACTATCAGGAATCAAATTCATAACCTTACGAACATGAGCTGAATACTCTAACCACTAAGCCACACACCTTCACATCTACTATATTACCTATATGCTGGTGATGAATTAATTATCCCACATAAATGACACATCATGCATTGTGTCCTGCTTGATTTTGAATCGAGTTTACCAAGTAGCGTATATACATATATATATATGTGTATATATATATATATATATATAATTATTATAAAATCTGGTAATTAGTCATATATTAATTAATATCGATTAATTATCAGGAGGCCAGCACATCTAAAGAATCAAAGAGATTCAGAAATATTATCTGCAATCTCAAGGGATTAAGGTACCATGTTGAGAACAATTTAGGTCTTAATAGACACAAGATGTGATCTATTTCTAGCGCATTAATTGTCCACGTTAGTGATCGACGTTATATATATATATATATATATATATATATATATATATATCATCATCATCATCATTATCGTTTAACGTCCACTTTCCATGCTAGCATGGGCTGGACGATTTGACTGAGGACTGGCGAACCAGATGACTGCACCAGGCTCCAATCTGATCTGGCAGAGTTTCTACAGCTGGATGCCCTTCTCATAGGGGGCACCGAAAGGGGTCTCAGGGAGTAGTGTCCCTGCCTTCCTGAGCTAGATTTCCACCACATCTCTTAAAAATCATGGTAAAGACCTTGGTCTCGGGACCACTCATGTCTAGAAACTGAGGTTGGGGGTAAGCAAGGGCATGCTCCCCATAGAAAATCCAACTCCAAAAAAACCTCATGATAGCAAGGGAGAATGGGCACCAGCCAGCCCAAAGGTTGGAGCGGGCTGCATCTGCCTACCTCAGTTGCTATGGCATTGAGGTGAATCCGGCCACCCCCATTAACGGGAATAAAACCTGGGTTTAAAACACTGGATGATGATGATGCTGATGATAAATGGTTGTGTGTGTGTGAGTGAGTGTATGTGTGCATGCATATACACATATGTATATGTATGCATATATCTGTGTGCAAGTGTGTGTGTGTGTGCGTCTATATTTATGTATACTTCCATAAGTAGCACATTCAAACACTGAATCAAAGCTACCTTAATTGTAAGACTTGTAACACAGCTGTTCTCAAAAGTGCCTTATTGGCTAAAAGGAAAAGGCTATTCTCCTATTAGACTGTCCATGGCTTCCTCATTATTCCTGACATCATAACCTTACTCAAACCACCGAAGCCAGTGTAACCTTGTCATATCATATGACCTTGTCATGTCAAGTGACCTTTAAGCCATTTTGCTTTCATATTGTGCTTACCAGATTTTTTTTCCCATCATCCCAACCCATGTTCTTTCTTGTTGTTGTTGTTGTTGTTACTGTTATTGTTTCTGAAATACTGACTTCCTCTTTACTGCCCTAACTCTCACTACTTCTCACTGCTATTTATCTTTTCTCACTTCATTTTCTCACTCCTATTTGACTTCACACAACCTGGGAAACCAACGAAAATGCTCTCTTATACCATGTGACTGGGACTGACAGGAAATTAGAGCTAGGTGGTGGTAGCGGCGGTGGAGGTGGAAGAAGAGGAGGGTTACTGGAAACTTGGTGAAGAGAGAAATACTGGATCTGATTGACAGGAAAAACTAAAGTAAAGATAATATATTCTGACATTTGCTTTTCCCTGAGAAACCACCAGATTCAACACCCTTCTAGTTGTCTCCCCAGCAGCAGCACCACCACCACCAGCTCTATCACCACCCTTTTTCATTGCTCTCTGAACATGCATATATGTACCAGGGATGTGCCACCTGCATAGGCAAGGTAGGCAGTGCCTACCTTGAATAAAATAGATCAATAGTAACATTTTCCTTTTTTGGTAAAATATGCACCTAATTCAATAAAATCACGAAGGTTGCTCTGATTACTATGTATAAAATACAAAATATTTTATTTTTTTGTAGATTAGGTGGGCATAATTCACCCCTACCTTTCAATCCCAGTATTAAAGCTATGCATAGTACTGATGTAGTACACATGCTGCGTACATTCCTACAACAATGTTTTCGTTACGTGCTATAAAGGCAGAAGTAAGTCTGCTTCCAACTCAGTCGCACACCTATGTTTCGCTTATCTTTTTGTGCGTTTTACTACATAAACATCACCAACTGCCTATCCTGAGTAATTACTGACGGCACGTGCCTGATATATACACCTTTTTCTTGGTTACTTTTGGGATCATGGTCAAGTACAAAGAGAAGAAAATGAGAATTACCATTCTTGAAACATATTATACTTGGATGAATATTTTAGATGAATCCTGATTTTAGCAGAGCATATTTGGTAAAAATAGGTTCTATCCTTAATCTTTTATTTGTTTCGGTCATTAGACTGCAGCCTTGCTGGGGCACTGCCTTGAAGAATTTTTAGTCAAATGAATCGACCCACACCACCCAGTACATATTTTTTTGAAAGCTTGGTACTTATTTTATCAGCCTCATTTGCCAAACCGATAAGTTACAGGGACATAAACAAACCAACACTGCTTGTCAAGTGGAGGTGGAGACAAACACGGGTACAAAGGCAAACAGACACACACACACACACAACAGGCTTCTTTCAGCTTCTCTCTACCAAATCCATTAACAATGCTTTGGTCGGCCCCAAGGCTATATTAGAAGACACTTGGCCGAAGTGCCATGCAGGGGGACTGAACCCAGAAGCATGTGGTTGAGAAGCAAGCTTCTTAGCACACAGCTACACCTGCACCTTTTAGTGTATTAAAGTATGCAATAGTCAAGGTAACTTTGCATATACAGCCCAGATTGATTCTTTTGAGATTTTTTTTTTTAAATTGCATCCTATATACCATCAAATACAGTAATAAAAATCTGTTATTTGCTTGAGAAGGAAACTAAAATGGTAAGGTAATAGCTTAAGTTTTTTCCCAAATGGATGGCTCACAAAGGAAATCTGCTTATAGCTGCAAACAGATTTTTTACACAGAAATGTTATTCTACATCAATCAAAACCATACAGATGACCAGAAATTGATTTAGTTAATTAACACTTGAATCAATACATTTTCAATAGATTCCAGTTGAACATCCCTCTAAATATGTCTGAACCAACTCCTACTGATGAATGGTAAGTCTATAAATTAAACTTTTATAAAGGTGTGGTGGCCTGCTGCATTGCGGTCTATCTGGTAAAAAAAAAAAAGCAAAACATTATCAGTGTCGGTTAATCTAAACCAAAGTTTGAACTTTACGAATCACTATCATATCAGTGGAGAGTGTTTGTTTTCAGGTGAGGCTTTGTTCATATGAATGATTAATAACTTTTATAGAACACCACAATAGCTTAAAGTGGAAAAAGCTGGACATTACTGTGATGAAGACACAATAGATTTGAGTTCAATATGAGCCAGAGAATAGGTGATTAATATAATTGACTCTTGAGGTCACTGATATATTTAAACATCAAAGTAAGAAATATTAGACAGTGATGTGTGAATGTATCAGTGTGATAGACAGCTGGAAATCATCAACAGGAAGTATAGCCTTGTCATGCAAGTAAATTATTTTTATGTTCATTGTTAATGTTGGTAAAGTCCTTCATATGAAGGATATTTAGAAATATAAAAACATTAGTTGCAATAATTCATGTAAATGTTCAAATAAATTTCAGGTTCATTCAACTCTGTGCCAACACAGAAAAATATCAATGCCTCATCAATAAGAGAAAAGTAAATTAATGTTTGAAGAGGTTAAATTTGTAATTGAAGATAGAATTTTATGTCCTTCAGAAAATGAAGAAGTGTATGTTTTATTCAGATGTGTCGTGCAGCAGATTTATCTCTCCAAAACCACTCCTGGTGTTTAACAACTAAAACTCCCATGACACTGGGACTATTAGTGCTAGTCGTTGTAATAGTGATGGTAGTGGTGGTGATGGTGGTGATGATGATGCTGTTGCTGCTGCTGCTGATGATGATGATATCGATGTTGATGATGAAGTTGAGGATTATGATGATGATGATGATGATGACAATGACAGTGATGATGATGATGATGATGGTGATGATGATAATGTTGTTGACGAAGATGGTGATTATGATGATGATGATATCGATGTTGATGATGAAGTTGAAGATTATGATGATGATGACGATGACAATGACAGTGATGATGATGATGACATGCAAAAATAATGTAACAAGTTTGTAAGTTTGTGTTCAATGATATCCAAGGAAGAGTACATTATAAAAATAATCTATACACACACACACACACACACACACACACATTTATGTATCAGCAGCATCAACGACATTAAGGGAAATATCGAATACTTGATTTTCTGCTTTCCCATTTCTAATCAACAAGTGTCTATCAAAGAATGATTGTGCCTCATGAAATTCAGAGACGAAAAGGGAGACAGCATTTGGGACATTCATACCTTCGCTACATTAAAATACTTACACAAAACTAATCCAGACTATAATGTCAGTTTTCTGTCACAAAATGTAGGACTGAGAAACATGTCTTTTTCATTTTAAAGACAGTAAAGGTAGGCACAATGTGGTTATTAAGTAGATTCAGAAAATCAGGCCAAAGGAAAATGAACTCTGTGGGTCATGTAATAATGGTTTCTTACATTAATGCAGGCATGGCTGCATGGTTAAGAAGTTCATTTTGCAACCACATGGGGCAGGGTTCAAACCCAGTGCGCAACACAATAGGTAAGTGTCTCTTATTATAGTCTCGAGTTGACCAATAACCTGTGCATGGAATTTAGTAGTAAATAGAATATGTAGAGGCCCAATTATTTACACACACACACAAACACAACCCCCTCCTCCTCCCCTCCTCCTCCCCTCCTCCTCCCCTCCTCCTCCTCCTCACCACCGCCACCACCACCACCATCGAATGTCCATGTTCCATGCTAGCATGGTTGGACAGTTTGACAGGATCCACTGAATCCAGGGATTGCATCAAACTCCAGCGTCTGCTTCAGTATAGTTTCTACAGCTCGATACCCTTCCTAACACCAACCCTTTTAGAACATTACTGGATGCTTTTTCCATGCTACCAGCACAAGTGAGGTTACCATCCATTATATATATCACCATCATCATCATCATCATCATCATCATTTAACATCTGCTTTGCACGCTGGTATGGGTTTGGCAAAACTTACAGAGTGATTCAAAGGTTGAAAGTTATGTGTATTGACACTAGTAAAAAAATATATATACAGGTGCAAGAGTGGCTGTGTTGTAAGTAGCTTGCTTACGAACCACATTGTTCTGGGTTCAGTCCCACTGCATGACACCTTGGGCAAGTATCTTCTACTATAACCTCGGGCCAACCAAAGCTTTGTGAGTGGATTTGGTAGATGGAAACTGCAAGAAGCCTGTTGTATATATATATGTATGTATGTATGTATATATGTATGTATGTAAGTATGTATGTATGTATGTATGTATGTATGTGTGTGTGTGTATATGTGTGTCCGTGTTTGTCCCCCACCACCATCGCTTCAATCTGATCTGGCAATGGTTCTACAGCTGGATGCCCTTCTTAATGCCAACAATTCTGAGAGTGTAGTGGGTGCTTTTTATATGCCACCAGCATGAGGGCCAGTCAGGCGATACTGGCATCGACCACACTTGAATGGTGCTTTTTACGTGCCAGTTAAAGCATTTGAAATGAAGGCACTCCAGCATGGCCACAAGACAATAACTGAAACCAGTAAATGAACTAAAAAAGGAAATGGTATGTGGTCTTATATTATTGGTACAGATGAAATTACAGAAAACATTCATTGTGAATTGCAAATAAAAACTGAAACTTCCCTCCCTGGGTTCTATTCTTAAGTATCAACGAATTTGATTGACTTAAATCATGGATTAATTGCAGAACAATTGTTTACAATTGATAATCTTGTTTATTAAGAGAAATGAATTCGCATCCAGAAGCTTCCACAAAATTAAGTAAATAAATAGAAATAAAATAAAATAAAAATAAATCGATAATTATGATTCAAACCCACACGCACAGAGCTATTTGATAATATTCCATACTAACTTGGATGTAAAATTAACAATGATAATGATGAAAAGATGAACATAATAACATAGCTGTGTGGGTATTTTGTTGTCATAGTGATTGATATAAGTATGAAGACAGAGAGAGAGAGAGAGAGAGGAAACAAGACATAGCGAGAGAGTAGGAGGGAGGAAAAAGGCAGGGAGGGATCTAGGACTATGCTAAGAATAGCAAACAAAAGGTAATTAGCGGTGAATTTTTAAAGACAATTTATAGATATTTACAAAACATATTTTTGAAACTACTTTTGTAATAAATAAATAAATAAATAAATAAATGAATATATAAGTAAATAAATAAGTAAATAAGTGCTACCTTTTGTTTACTAATTTTATTATTAGGGTTTTTAAAAGTTTTATTGTCATTTTTTTTTTGTTTTATTTTATTTATTTATTTATTATTTGTTTTTTGTTTTTTTTGGTCCTCCCCATCTTCCATCCTTTTACTGTTCCATTACAAAAGACTCATTTTCAGATACGAATGTCTACTGAAGTTATCGATTTTTCTTGTAATTAAAATCCTTTTGTTACTTTCAACCAAACTCTATTACACACATTTTAAAGACTAACCAGCTCCTCCTCCTTCTCCCCAACCACTTCCTCTCCTCCTCCTCCTCATCGTCGTCGTCGCCACCGCTGCCACCACCACCACCACCACTGCCATCACCACCAGCAGCACCACCATCATCATCATCACCATTCTCATCGGTATCGCTGTCATCATTATCATCACCATCACCATCACAATTGTCATCTTATTCGTCATCACTATCACTGTTCTCGCCTCTGTCATCCTCATCATCATTACCATCACCATCATCATCATCATCATCATCAACACCATCATCGTTGTCATTGTCGTCGTCATCATCATCATCATCACCATCATCGTCATCATTGCCATCGCCATCGCTATCATCATCATCATCATCATCATCACCATCATCGCTGTCATCGTCATTGTTGTCACCGTCGTCATCATCATCATCATCACCATTATCACCATCATCGCTGTGATCACCATCATCGCTGTGATCACCATCACCATCATCATCACCATCATCATCATCAACATCATCATCACCATCAATAACTGCAGCAACAATCTGTTCACTAACAGCCTAACTCCTACAACCATTTCCTTATCACCATTACATAAACTGATTATCACTACCAATGCCTCTCTTCCTCTAATATTTACCTCCTCCTCCTCCTACCCCCCATCACATCACCCTTATTGCTGTTGACGTAGCTGCTGCTGATGCTGTTGGCCATTGTTATGGTTGTTGTTGTTGTTGTTGTTCATATCTAATGGTGGATGCCCAAGATTGGTGCCAAGTCCTCAGTGAACTGAGTCGAAAACAAAAAAAAAACAAAGAGGATGAAGAAAAGAACACCTCCAGCCAGAGGGAACCGCTTCCATGCACTTACATTAATAGAGTTGTCAGTAGAGGGGCTTGGACATTACAGACTCTCCCTCCCCCCCATCCATAACCCTCCCTCACAAATCTGAGATTCCATGCTTGATGTAAAAAAGGCCATTACTTTTACTAATTAGTAGTAGTAGTAGTAGTAGTAGTAGTAGTAGTAGTAGAAGCAGTAGTAGTAGTAGTAGTAGTAGTAGCAGTAGCAGCAGCAACAGCAGTAGTAGTAGTAGTAGTAGTAGTAGTAGCAGCAGTAGTAGTAGTAGTAGTAGTAGTAGTAGTAGTAGTAGTAGTAGTAGTAGTAGTAGTAGTAGTAGTAGCAGCAGCAGCAGCAGTGGCAGTAATAGTAGCAGCAGTAGCAACAGCAGCAGCAACAGTAGCAGCAGCAGTAGCAGTGGTGGTGGTAGCAGCAGCAGCAGCAGCAATGCTACATGGGATTACACTACAATGTTACACAACCACAGAAACGCCTAACATAGGATTCCTCATGATCACTCAACATGCTAGAAATGGCAGCCAATTTCCCTAAAATTACATCCGTCTTATTATAAAAAAGGAACTAAGACATGATATAATTTGGTCCAATATACTCTTAAAAATGCAGGATGGTCACTACTGGAATGTCATTAATTATAGATCTACTCAATTAGTACTGACCTGGGACTAAAAATAACAGCAACATGATCCATTAAGGGAGCCGTTATATGGTTGCTTAATTTGCAGAAATAGCAGCCAAATCCCTTCAAATTACATCTGACTGTTTTAGGAAAAGAAGGAACACATTGGATAACATAATGTTTTACAACCCTAAAAAGGCAGTATGGTCAAGTCTGGAAAGCTTTTGATCAAAGACCAACTCAATCAAGTCTGACCTATGGTAAAATGATAACTATGATGTGTATAGAGAAGTCATGTATCTTTTGTCTTTTATCTTTTACTTGTTACAGTCATTAGACTGCGACCATACTGGGGCACCACCTTGAAGAAATTTTAGTCAAATGAATTGACCCCAGTACATATTTGTTAAGCAGTAACAAGGATGTAAACACACCAACACCGGTTGTCATGCAGTGGAGGAAGACAAATGTAAACAAAGAAACACACACAGACAAATGTAAACACAAAGAAACACACACACACAACAGGTTTCTTTCAGTTTCCGTCTACTAAATCCACTCATAAGGCTTTGGTCAGGCTGAGGCTATAATAGAAAGACACTTGCCCAAGGTGCTACGTAGTGAAACAAACCCAGGGCCATGTGGTTGGGAAGCAAACATCCTACCACACAACCACACCAATGGAAATCATCATCATCATCATCATCATTTAACATCCACTTTTCATGCTAGCATGGGTTGGATGATTTGACTGACGACTGGCGAACCAGATGGCTGCACCAGATGGCTGCACCAGATGGCTGCACCAGATGGCTGCACCAGGCTCCAATCTGATCTAGCAGAGTTTCTACAGCCGGATGCCCTTCCTAACACCAACCACTCCGAGAGTGTAGTGGGTGCTTTTACGTGCTACCGGCACGAAGGCCAGTCAGGCGGTACTGATTAGGCTTACAAAGAAGAAGTCCTGGGGTTGATTTGTTTGACTAAAGGCGGTGCTCCAACATGGCCACAGTCAAATAACTGAAACAAATAAAAGAATGAAGGAATAAACGAATATACAATGGGCTTTCACACAGTTTCTGTCTACCAAATTCACTCACAAGGCATTGGTTGGACCCAGAGCCATAGTAGAAGACATTTGCCTGCAGTGCCATACAGCGGGACTGAACCTGGAACCATGCAGTTACAAAGCAAGTTTCTTAACCACATAATGATGTCGAGGCCTATTTGAAAAATTTTATGCATTCTCATTTATATTTGAATTATCTTCAATTTTAAGAATTGTATTTCAACAAAAACAAAACATAGGAGATAGAATATTACATAATTAGCCATGGGGACCCCACCCCACTTAAATCAAAAACTCATTTTTGCCAACAAATCTCAGTACAGTGCTTTATGATTGGACAATGGTTAATGTAAGTAGGAAATGTAACATGAAAATACAAGCAACAGTTACTTTTATTACATATAATTTCAAACAATTTCTCTTTTTCCCTTTCACTAACAATTTTTCCTCATCTCTCTCCCTCTCTCTTCTCCTCTTTCTCTCTCCATCATTCCCCCCTCTCTCTCTCTTCCTCTCTCTGATTGTTTCTCTTTTGTTCTTTTCCCTCCTTTTTTTTTTTTCATCATTCTGTCTCTTTATTTAGTTTTTCCATCTTAACATATTCTCTGCTTATTTTCAATCTTTCTGTGATTTCTTTTCCTTCACCTCCTTCATGTTTTCAGTCTCTCCTCCCCACTTCACTGTTTTTTATTATTTTTTTTTTTTTTACTTGCTCCATTCCCTATCTTCTACTTATTATCTTTTTTACCCATCCATTTCTTATAACCATTTCTCTGTCGCATATATTCTCTCTCTCTCTCTCTCACACACACACACACACAGCCTCCATAACTTAACTTACAGAGATTTTTAGATTCAGTAAGTGCATGCAAAGTCAATAAAAGACGTTGGAACCAACTAACAGAATAGCATTGCAAAGAATTTTAAGAAAAAAAAAGGAAAAAAATAAGAACATGGGGATACATAAAAAAACAATTAGGTTAATGCCTGTCCTGCTTTGAAGAAATGTAGTTTGATTTTATACATATAAACACCCTTGTGCACATAAACATATAGATCTATATGCTATATAAATATATATCATCATCATCGTCATCATCATCATCATCATCATCACCACCATCCTCATCCTCATAATCATCATCATTGAATGTCTGTTCTCCATACTAGCATGGTTTCTACAGCTGGATGCCCTTCCTAATTGCAACCATTTTACAGAGTGTACTGGGTGCATTTTTTATGTGGTACCAGCTGTAGTGAGGTCACCAAGTAACTTGTAACTTGCAAGACAAGGCTGCCCCCATTCCTCAGGTGATGTGGAGAGAGTAGTGTTGAAGAGCAGGAAAAAAAAAGGGTGTCTTGCATTAGAGGGAAAACATGGCTACCTCAGGAGGGGGAGAAAGTGGACAGAGAGACAGAGAGAAGAGAGAGGAGTGAGGGAAGATGCTGAAGATGATGAAGGTGCAACTGGGAATTGGGAGCAATTGTATGAACCACCCTCAGCCCAGGTATTGGAGGGGGTGAGGGGTGAAGGGGGTTGAGGGTTGAGGGGTGAGGGGGGGTTGAGGGTTGAGGGGTGAGGGGGGAGTTCAGGAGACAGCAAGAGGAGAGTGGTAGACAGAGAGGGTGGGAATGTAATGAGTGGGCACAAGTAGAGGGAGAAGGTATTAGGAGGTTATATTGCAGTGGTGGTGGGGGGTCGAGAGGGCTTCATTGGGAGAATATTGTGTGCAGGTAGGTATGTAAGGGTGAGTAAAGGGGAATGCAGTATGTGGTGAGTGGTGAACACTGGTAGGAGAAGAAGGTGTTGAGATGATGGTGTTCATTTAGCCTGAGAGTCTATCATTTCTCTGACACCAGGGCCCAACAAGGGGATGACTATATTAAAAATAAAACATCACAGGTAATTTTGTCAATCTTAGCATAGATCTGAGAAATGTGTTTAACTCTGATTCTGATGTCATGTGACATACTTTGAAAAAAACAAGGATGTAAAAAAACAAAATCTATGTTAGAAGAAAAAATATCCAGTAAGTTTGGAATCTAGACTCTTGCTAGGTAAATTGAGAAATATTCATTGCACAGGTGCAGTAAATATAGTTGCTTGATTTTTTTTTGTGTGTATGTGTGTGCGTGTGTGTGTGATGAGAGCTAAGCCATTCCAATGTGAGAAAGTTTTAGACATTCTTATTGAAATACTATCTACTGTATATGGATGTGGTTACATGTGTGTAACTGTACACACACACACACACACACACACACATATATATATATATATAAAACACGATATATACATATGCTGCATATACACACGCATGTATATATACACATATATGTATACATACATATACATATATATGTGTGTGTGTGTAGTTTTAGCGAACAATAGTGTTTGTTATCCTAACTCAAACAAGGAAACCAATATTTGCATCTAAACTGTGTGCCTTGTGGTGTCAGTTGACATGTCTTTATTGGCTGAGGAAGTAGAAATGAAGCAGGAAGTGGAGGTGGAGAGAGAAAGAAAGAGAGAGAGAGAGGATGGGGATCAAGAGAGTGCAGGGTTATAAATAAAGGGATGCACTGGTAAGTCCCTTCCAAGAGGAAGTAATAATTGACGGACGAAAACAAACAATATAACTGTAAGGATTTAAGGTGTTGGAAACAGATTTAGTCCTGAATGTGTTGAAGTGCAATGAGTCAAGAAGTGTAGTAGTAGTAGTAGTAGTAGTAGTAAACTTTCATACTGGATAATAGTGAAGGTAAATCACAACTGAACACAATATTAGATAGATTATATATATATATATATATATATGAACTAGGTTTATTATTCATTCTGTGTTGATATTGATATTGTTTTGTTGTTTGTTATTGTTGTTGTCTGTCCTGATTGATCGTTCTTATAAGCAAAAGCATTCCAGTCTTGACCATCTCATCTGTTTGTACATCAATGCCTATATTCTCCGATGCAGTCACCGTCATTTAAAATAGTAGTTGAGAGACATTTCACTGCTATTTCTAGAGGTCAAGCAACCACATTGTGGTACTCCCTTTGCTGTTATTATTGTTGTCTACTAGACCCAAGTATCTCTGTTCAAGCCATATCATTTCACAAAAAGGCCATGGATCTTATGATTTTGATATGCTCAGTGCCAGTCAGTTCTAGGACCATGTTGCACATTCTCTTATGCATTAGTTGGTCATTTGGGCACCCACTGTCTAAAAAGGATGACTGGTTTGTAAAATGAATGCAGCATGCCATAATTTTACAAACCGGTCGTCCTTTCTTTAGAATTGTTGTCCACAGTAGAGATGGAAAAGGTGGTCTCAGTGTGTGATCGATCTCAATTCCTTAGGTTTCACTGGAGATGATCAACTTAGCATTAAGTTTGAACTTAATGTGGTAGTCATAGAGCCAAAGCCAGCATCGTAGGCCAGTCCTACAATGTGGTAGCCATAGAGCCAATGCCAGTGTAGTACGCTGTGTACACCTACAATGTGTACACCCTTCCCTTGGCCCTACAATGTGAACCTACTTCCCTCAGTCCTACAACATGTTTCCCTTTCAAGATAGTGCACCAGCATGGTCACAGTCCAATGACTGAAACAAGCAAAAGATAAAAGATATGAACAAGGTGGATTATTGTGAAAGTGAATGCAATTTTGACAAATACAGATTTCTTTAAATTTATATCCATTCTCTCCACACTATTATCTTCCAGTCGAGATCAGATTATGTCGATATGGGAAGGAAAATAAGAAGTTGATTTCTATATCAAAACTGGAATAAAATGTTGTAACTTGAGTATATTAACCATCGACCATCCATCATTGTGACATTAAAAATAGTAATGGTATTACAGTATAGAACTATGTAAGAAATGTGAAAGTTTATCTTCTCTTCTATAGAAAATGTTTCTTGCCAAGAAAATTCAGTATTAGGTTTAAAAAAGAAAAGACAACAAATAAACATAAAATAAACAGTGAAAATTTTAAGAAAAATTTGTAAAGATAATCATTTTCTATTTTCATATAAGTTAGATGAGTTCTTAACCTATGTGAAAGCACAGATTAACCCTTTTGTTACTCTATTCATTTTGAGATGCTCTGTGTTTCTTTCAATTACTTTAAATCATCATCATCATCGTTTAACGTCCGCTTTCCTTGCTAGCATGGGTTGGACGATTTAACTGAGGACTGGTGAACCAGATGGCTACACCAGGCTCCATTCTGATTTGGCAGAATTTCTACAGCTGGATGCCCTTCCTAACGTCAACCACTCCGAGAGTGTAGTGGGTGTTTTTACGTGCCACTGGCACAAAGGCCAGTCAGGTGGTACTGGCAACGACCACGCTCAAAATGGTGTATTTTACGTGCCACCTGCACAGGAGCCAGCGGTACTGGCAACGATCTCGCTTGAATGTCTTTATACATGCATATAACAAAGAATTTAGTAAAATAACTTAGTTATCATTCAGCTAGTGTTAGGAACATAAATTGTGACTAAGGTTTCGTGGAAGATTTTAATTTAAAACTTATGAAAACAAGACATTTGTACTCAGAGCCAGAGCCAGTTTCAGCCGGGTTGGTAACGAAAGGGTTAAACTAACAGGAATGATTGTGAGAGTATACAGGCTATGCTTGTTTTTAACTATCAAGGAAGCCTCTCTGTCACAACATGGATTATATTGATGTTTGACTAACAACAATCATACAATGTCGAGACAAGATTCAAACACATACAGACCTGTACACACACACACACACACGTGTGTGTGTGTGTTTGTATTATGTATGTATATGTTTTATATATAGAGGGGGCAGCATATTTTGCCTTTGTATAATCTACCACAACTGCATGGGATAGAGTACACGCAGTCTTTGGTCATATTCTCTTCTATTGGTGGTTTTACTCAAAGGAGATATTTGCAAAGTGTTGTATTACTCTTGAATACTGTCCTGATGTCATATGGGCCACATATCTTTTGTATCTTTTAATAATACACACCAAGTATGACTCCAGGACACCCGTATACCACAAGCCAACCTTCACTGGATGATACCTCAACTTCAATTCCCACCAACCATACAGTGTAAAGAGAGGGATTGCTCAGTGTCTAAAACATCAAGCAAAGAATATAAGAAGCGATCCTGATACACACAACGAAGAAATGATGAAGCTAAGTAACAATCTACTAAGCAACAACTACCCCGAAAACATACTATCCACTCCAATTATGAAAAGAGAGGATGAAACCCATAAATGGAACACAGTCGGTCTACCCTATGTGAAAGGCCTCTCCAAAAAGATACAAAAGATATGCAGCCTATATGATATCAGGATAGTATTCAAGAGTAATGTTTTATATATATATATATATATATATATATATGTAAAACAGACTTCTTTCAGTTTCAAGCTACCAAATCTAAGCACAAGGCTTTGGTTACCCAGGGGGCTATAGTAGAAGACACTTGCCCAAGGTGTCATACAGTGGGATTGAACCTGAAGCCATATGGCCAGGAAGTGAACTTCTTAACCACATAGCTAAGCCTGTGAACTAGAATAAAACACCAGATCATTGCAGGAATAGAGAAACATTGGTAAACTGAAAGTGTTAATTTTTACACAATCTAAAAGAAATTAATAAAACAAACCACAGATAAAGACACATAATTTATGACAATATTATGGCTTTTCGAAGAGGTTGTAAAACAGTGTTTGATGAATCAGTTAATATAGTGAATGGTCAAGGTTCCTGGAGGGTATTTTATAAGAGAATGGCTTGTCCTGACAATAATGGCTCTTGTGATATTACAGGTTTTGGAGGAAGTTGTAAAACAGTATGATTTATGAATCAGTAAAAGTTAATAATTGCAAAAGTTCATGGATTCGGTATTTTATGAAAGATTGCCTCTCTTGGCACCAAGAATTCTATTATGAAGTATCACCAATAGTTATAAATACATGAGGCCAAATGAGATAAACAATTGCATAATATTCTTTTCTACTCTAGGCACAAGGCCTGAAATTTTCAGGGAGGGAGGAGGGGCAGTTGATTAGATCAACCCAAGTATGCAACTGATACTTAATTTATTGACCCTGAAAGGATGAAAGGCAAAGCTGACCTCGGCAGAATTTGAACTCAGAACGTAAAGACAGACAAAATATTGCTAAGCATTTTGCCTGACATGCTAATGTTTCTGCCAGCTCACCACCTTAATTGTATGATATTCATTGCTTCCTAAAGAGAAAATACCATGGCAATCAGCTTCTCCTGAAAAATATGTTTTTATTTATAGCTCTATGAGAAAACAATGAATGAAATTTCTACATAGAACCGGGTCGAATACTTTCACAAACAATATATTGTGATTTATGAGCCTTAAATAGTTGCATCCCATTCTACAAAATTGTAGATTAGTGATAAGATAAACAGAGATTTAAAAAAATAGGTATTAGGGTCAATATGATCCAAGTAAAAGTCTTCCAGATGATGCCCTAGTATGGCTGTAGTCCAATGACTAAAATCAAAATTCACATACACACAAAATGGGTGAATGGTTAAGAAGTTTGATTCACAATCATACAGTTTCAGGTTCAGTCCTGCTGTGTGGTGACTTGAGTAAGTGTCTTCTACCATGACCCCCAGATCAACCATAACCCTTGTGAGTGGATTTAGTCGACAAAAAGAAGCCTGTCATGTATGTGTGTGTGTGTGTGTGTCCTTAAAACAAACACACCTACACACACTCCTTGATATAGTGTGGTAGCTGTAAACAAGTGTCATCCTCATACAAGTTGTGACATTAATTTCCAGTCTTCTGCAAATACATGTCCAGCCTTGGAGAAATATTTCCTTGCTTGGAAACAGGTGTAGGTTGGTGACAGGAAGGACATCCAGCAGTTGAAAAATCTGTCACGATGAATTCCACCTGACCCATGCAAGCGAGGAAAAGTTAGATGTTAAAATGACAATGTTGATGGTGGTAGTGGTGATGACAACAACGAAAATGATGATGATGATGACAGAGTAGTGAATCTGTAAGTGTAGTAACATATACAATAAAACAGAAAGAAAAGAAGGATTCAACAGTTCAGAGTAAATAATTAATGTGTAGAGTTAGATAGTTCCAGCTGACAGAATTCTGTTATTCAGTTCTATGTCCTTATCCATGGACATTCTCCAGATGGTGCTACTGTGAAAGAACAGATCCTCCCCCACAGTCATTTTGGTATGGTGTTTTGTTTAATCTCAGACCTGGTTTGTTGTTTATCTTCAGTTATGGTTAATTGGGTGTCTACATGAATATATACACCCATAAGCACACACACACACACACACACACACACACACACAAACAAACATGCATTCAACCCACAAGCAAATACATAACGATAAATATTTCATACATAAACAAACACACACTTGTACAAATATCTAAGAAATGCATTGAACAAGAATGGACATGTACCACATCATTAAAATAAGATTTAGTTCAGGGGAATTATTCAATAAAACTTCTAGTTTTTCGAATGCACACATCCACACATACTGGTATATACACACATGCACACTGTCATAGTCACAGACTAGAATACAAAATGAACCAAGGAAAGTAATTCAATGCTCACATGTCCATTACTTATTATGCAGCTTATTATATATGTACCTGCACACAGTATGTATGCATATGTGTATAGATACATATAAACTTACAAACAGACACACACATACACACACTTTTTCTAGCATATATGTATGTTGGGGGCTCCAAAAGAGGTCTCAGGGAGTAGTGTCCCTGCCTTCCTGAGCTAGTTTTCCACCGTATTTCTTAAAAATTGTGGTAGAGGCCGTGGTCTCAGGACCAATCATGTCTAGAAACCGAGGTTGGGGGTAAGCAAAGACATGCTCCCTGTAGAAAATCCAGCTCCAAAAAAGCCTCATGATAGCAAGGGAGAATGGGCATCAGCCAGCCCAAAGGTTGGGGTGGACTGCACCTGCCTGCCTCAGTTGCTATGGCATTTAGGTAGATCCGGCCACCCCAGTTAATGGGGACAAAACCCAGATTTAAAACACTGGATGATGATGATATGAATATATGCATGTACATACACATCTATGCACCGACACCCACACACACACACACATGTATATCGATATAGAGTTATATTCAGACTTGTTAATATTGTGTATGGGATGGTATTCCACAGGCTCTGGATTTTCAGGTGTCATTTAGCCCAATTCACTGGCTCTGTTGAAGTGGGACAAATTAAATTCGTTTTCATTGCAGCACACAGAAATTAATTTTCATCTTGTTTCAGTTGATTTGGCAAGGATGAAGCATTGCTCATCATTACAGAGGCCATACAAATTTGAGCAGAAGGTATACTTGCTGCTGAAGTGCAGCATAGATCGAGTGCTATTGAAGTTACTAATACTGGGATCTTTCAAATACTACATGTGGTCCTGTTTCTTTCGTCTGTATATCTAACAGCAGATTTATGGTTTAAGTAACAGCACTTCAAGCTGTCCTCACATCTACTGATGTATGATCTAGAGGTTAGGGTGTCTCCTGGGACTAAAACAGTAGCGTAATATATTAGTGATTCAGGTTACCATAGATTGTCCAAGAGGCAATAGCTCTTTATATGAGAAGCTGCAGTTATTTCCCCTGTAATCTAGATGGATGAAATTATTCATCATCATTATCATCATCGTTTAACGTCCGCTTTCCATGCTAGCATGGGTTGGACGATTTGACTGAGGATTGGTGAACCAGTTGGCTGCACTAGGCTCCCATTTGATCTGGCAGAGTTTCTACAGCTGGATGCCCTTCCTAACACCAACCACTCCAAGTGTAGTGGGTGCTTTTATGTGCCACCAGCATGAGGGTCAATCAGGCGGTACTGGCAACGGCCATGCTCAAGTGGTGTTTTTTACAGTTTCTGTTTACCAAATTCACTCACAAGGCATTCATCAACCTGGGGCTTGCCCAAGGCATTGCACACAGTGGGACTGAACCTAAAATTACATGATCGCAAGTGAGCTTGTTAATCACACAACCATGGCAGTACTTCTTTCTCAACCACCCACCCATGGTCATGCCTATATGTGTAACACAAATAAAGTTAGTTACTATGTAACAACACCAACAAACTAGTGGCTCAAGAAATTAAGCATTTTGTACCTAATTTTTTTTTTTTTTTGTGCTTCTGTACATAGTTCAGATGCACTTTGCCTATAAGCAATCTATTGTGAAATAAGTTACAACAACACGATTAAGGATAAAACCACCCATAAAACTGCTAAATAGATAATAGGTTCCACATATTTAAAGTATGAGGTCCATACAAAAACACTAATTTAATTTGACAGGGAAATCCTATCAGTAATCACTGCTGTCTTGCATTCCTTTGCATCTATTACAAAATGTATCAAATTAGATGAAACACATGTTATTTACCAGAGGAAGAAGGGAAGTGGATAAGTGATCACCTTTCATCTCAAACAAGTGTATTTACAGCAAAAGTTTGATAATTACCCATGTCACTTTAAAAGTCAGCTTTTACATAATTAACGCAATACTGGGAACACAGAGTAAACAACATTCTAAACAGAAATGCAAGAACTACTGAAGTAACAGACAGAAAGTACTAACACCATGCTATCAACATTTTAGTAAATGAAAGAATTGGTTAATATAAGGGAAATGGCAAAATAGTTAGAGAGGGAATGTAAGATTGAAAAATAAGTCAACTTGGGCGAAACGTCCCTTACATATAAACTGTTATCTTATAAAGGAAAAAAAGCAGACATACCAGATAATGCAGTTCTAGATCTGTTAAGTCAATTTTCTATGCTGAACTACATCAGAGCAGGTGCAGCCATAGTGGTCAGGAGTTGCAATGCATAGATGTGTTGAAGAGACACTTGAAAAATTCCAACACTCTCAAGACACGAGGGAGGATTAAAGTTTGGTGGCATGATGCGTGGCACCAATCATTGAAGCTCATAATTCAAGCCTTTGAGGAGAAACAACAGAGAGAATATGGAAGAGCACACAAGAGGCATCACTATTCTGTTGTGTCAAGTAGCTTCAGCTGCAGCAGATCAAGTGCAGGTCTTGTGAGCTTGCCGGAGATGATTACTGAACAAGAAGTTAACATCAACTTACAACGGACAGCTAAAGAAGAGGTCAGAAGCATACAGAACGGATGGGATGGTCACAGAATGTATTTGATCATAGGTCTATTCAGTCAGGGTTGGCCTAAGATTAAACAAAAATACAACAGGACATAACTTTTCCTATCATTTAGATCCACCAATGTACACTCTTCAAAGACGTTGGCATTAGAAAAGGTGTCCAGCAGTAGAAACTATTATAAAAATGACTCAATCCATATAAATTTTCAATTTAGACATATAACTTTTTTAAGACTATAGGTTTAGGAAAATTGAATAGTGTAGAAAGCAGACCTCAAGAGCTTCTGCCTAATAGATGAGATGCCAAAAGAGGTTCTCAAAAAGACTCACTCTCCTACGTGAAACAGTGTTGGAAATGTTGTTTCAGGTTCTACAGTGATTTCCCCCATCCTTCATGCATTATGCCTACCTCTTCCCCATCCCCACTGGCTCCTACAGACTACCTAACCATATCATATATCTCTCTCTTGCCCCTTTCCCCATTCCCCGCTTCACCAGCAACTGGTGCTCTCCCCCACTACCCCTGATGCGCCCCTCCCCCACCTCTTCTGCATCCCTCTTTTTTAGCCAGCTCATAGTTTTTGTTTCATCCACCCTTCAACCCAACCTATTTTGGCAGTCTGCTTCCTCATTCCTTATTCTCCTTACTGTACTATCTTGCAAATCACCTGCCAACCCTCTTCTACTCAGCTCATGCTTTGTTGAACTACCTGGGTGCCTCATCATGATTATCTATCTCTTGCAGCTCTTATGGGTCAATTTTCTCCTTCTCTCCCCTGCCCTTTCCCCTAACAGATGTCAGTAATCATGCAGGTCCCTCAACAAGAACCTGTTCTGACCCACCCCACAATAATCCCCTCATTCCCCAGCATGAAACTGTCCCTCCAGCTCCTCCAGGGTCCATAGTCCTGTAAACTGCATGGTGACCTCAATAGTGCAGATGGCACAAAAACAGTAACCAGTCCAAATTATAAAGTGGTTGATATTAGAAAGGGTAACCAACTCTAAAAACTTGGCTAGTCCTTGGATTCGTCAGATCCAATCAAATGACCCAATCTATACCAGCATGTAATATGGACATTAAATAATAATAATAATAATAATAATGATAATAATAATAATAATAATAATAATAATAATAATAATAATAATAATAATAATAATAATAATCTTTTCTACTCTAGGCACAAAGCCTGAAATTTTGGGGGAGGGGGGTCAGTCTATAAGATCGACCCCAGTACGCAACTGGTACTTAATTTATTGACCCCAAAAGGATGAAAGGCAAAATTGACCTTGGTGGAATTTGAACTCAGAACGTAAAGACAGATGAAATATCACAATGCATTTTGCCCGGCATGCTAATGTTTCTGCCAGCTCACTGCCTTAGTAATAATAATAATAATAATAATAATAATAATAATAATAATAATAATAATAATAATAATAATAATAATAATAATAATAATAATAATAATAATAAGATTAGCAAAATCCTCTGTGATTTCCCAGTTCAAACAGATCAGGTGCTAGACCATAACAGACTGGACCTAGTGGTGGTGGACAAGGTGCACCACGTATGCTATATAGTTGACGTTGCATGCCCTTTTGACCCACGAATAGTCAAGAAGGAAGGCGGAAAGACAGATAAATACAACCCTCTTAAGTACGAAATAGCTCAGCTATGGAAAATGAAGAAGGTGAAGATAGTCCCAATTATTGTTGGGTCCTTGGGAACAGTGTCAGAAGGCATCAAGGGGAATATAAAGGAAATCAGAATAGAGTGCCCAGTAGAACTCTTACAAAAGGTTTGCCTCCTTGGCACGGCCAGAATAATCAGGAAAGTATTAGATAGCTGAAAAGAGCGAATAGCATGTTACTGTAGACTCCAGGTAGTAAGCTCGCTATGCATGTAAGACTCCAGGAGCTCTAACAAAGCCTGTGATAAAGAGAAAATAATAATAATAATGGTGGTGATGATGGTGGTAGTGGTGATGTTAGCAGCGATGATGACAATGACGATGATGACAATGATATAAAAGTAACTCTTTTCCAGAATTAAAAATATGTTTCAACAGAGAATGGAAACAGAACTATCAGTGCCAGCGACATTGGTGATATCATCATCATCGTTGTTGTCACTGCCGCCACCATCCTCATTCATCATCGTCATTGTCATCATCACCACCACCACCATGTCTGTTTTCCATGCTGACACAAGTTGGTCTGACCATCATAGTCTGGGTTAGTTCTTACTGGGCACCATACTCCTAAACGAGCTGGAGGATCATACTTTCAATGCACATCTCATTTTTTAGCTTCGTTTCTACATTTTAATGTAGCCTTAAAACTAGAGAAATCATCATGTCCTCAGCTATTTACTGCATTTAGTAAAGAACTTACAACCAAATTATCCAGCATCCCTAAATTTCCCAATATAATGCTTATAATTAATGACTCCCTCTACTTAACACAAAGTAAATTAGTAAGGAGAATGTTAAAGCGTGCAAGTATTTTTGATTGATAATAAATTCCTAGCAAGATGAGTCTATGACATAAATTCCATTCTAAGCTGAACCACTCCATTTAATTTCATTTACATCTCGTTTTGTAATTACTCAAGTAACAAAGGAACCTTTAAATTAGGGTAGGAGGAAACCTTAGCACACATTCAAGTGTGAAACCACCTGCTAACAAAGTTCTCTAAATACCTATAACAGGAAAAACTATTTAAGCCTCAAACCCAAAACTAATTTCACATAAATTACATATCTATGGATTTGTAAAATTCAAGATTCAATAAACTTCCAAATTGCCCTTGGTATTAAAAAAAATGTATTTTCACTTCCTTACTTCACTTCACAATCATTCAACATGTAAGAAAGGGCAGCTAAAATCTCCCTCAAATGACACATTACTGTCTTGAAAAATGAAGAAGGCATGATATGATGTGGCGTAAATACATAGCCTGAGTAAAAGACAGGATGGTTATGGCTGGAATACTTTTGATCACCAGTCTCCTGGATCAAAAATGACATGGGGTTAAACTGCAATGACTGGTAATTATTAGTGTGAGACAATAGATTGATTAGTTCCCTTCACATTCCTTCATTTGTCTCGGCACACTTCTTGATTTGTCTAGACACTTCTAGACACATTTCTTGATTTCACTTCTTGAAATAGACACACTTCATGACTAGTCTACTTTAGTGGTTCTCAACTGGGGTCCATAAGACCCTTAGGGGTCCACAATTTTGTTGCTAAAGTTTTTGTGAAGTAAACTGGTTATACTTCTACCACACACAAAATGTTTTAACAATATTTGCAGGCATGGCTGTGTGGTGAGAAGCTTGCTTCCCAGCCACATGGTTCCGGGTTCAGTCCCACTGTGTGGGACCTTGGGTAAGTGTCTTCTACTATAGATTTGGACTTACCAGAGCCTTGTGAGTGGATTTGGTAGACAGAAAATGAAAGAAGCTTGTTGTATATATATATTTGTTTTGCAAGATTTTTGATGTGAAATTGTGTGTTGAAACAGATGTTGTATTTGGGGATGGTCATATTGCCAGTTTAGCCAATAAAAATACACGCACTGTATATAGGATTAATGTAATGTAATGTGATATAAAACTGAAGCAAATTAACACCAAATATACAGTGCGTGTGTTTTTATTGGCTAAACTGGCAATATGACCATCCCCAAATACAACAATATATATACATACGACATGTTCTTAACCCCCAGACAGAAGACAGATTGTTTTTACTTCCAACTTTTATAAATTTTTACTGATATGGACATTAAATGATGAAGATGATGATGAGGATGATGATGATGTGTGTGTGTGTGTGTGTGTGTGTGTGTGTGTGTGTGTGTGTGTGTGTGTGTGTGTGTGTGTGTGGTAAGAAGCTTGCTTCTCAACCACATGATTCTAGGTTCAACCCTACTGTGTGGTACCCTGAGCAAGTGTCTTTTATTATAGCCTCCTCAAGCCTTTTGGGTGGATTTAGTAGACAGAAACTGGAAGAAGTGTATCTTGCGTGTATGTGTGTGTGTGTGTGTGCGTGTGTGTGTGTGTGTATGTATGTGCATGTGTGTGTGTGTGTGTGTGTATGTGCATGCATCTTTGTATCTGTATTTGTGCCCCACTATTGCTTGTCAACTGGTGTTGGTGTGTTTACATCCCCATAACTTAGCAGTTCATCAAAAGCAACCAATAGAATAAATACCAGGTTAAGAAAAATAAAAGTACAGAGGTCGATTCATTCAATTAAAAATTCTTCAAGTGTTGCCCCAGCATGGCCACAATCTTATGACTGAAACAAGTAAAAGATGAAATTCAGAAAAAATTGTATTACACGTGTATATATATATATATATATATATATATATATATATATATAAATATATATATATATATATATAAATCAAAATAAGCAACAAGGATATCCAAAGTTAATGCAGTACGATCGTTTCATGCAATTCCATTTATTTAAGCAATGTGAACATTACATCAAATGTAAAATGCAGAGCAATACTCAGCTGCACAATGATATAGAAATTTACTGAAATTACATTTCAACACAAACACACACACACACATAGTTATATATATAATGAAGACAATGATAAAGGGGTGTGTCTTGGATCTCAGGATGTTCTGCTTACAAATGATCTACAAAGTGATTAAAAAGACTTTTCTCTTATCCTAACATTATTAACTGATGTTATTGCAATTTGTAAGCAAAATGTTCCAAATTTAAGCAAAATACCAGAAAAACAATCTGTCATCAAATCATTTAAATAGAAAAGGAAAAATAAAATAGATAAAAATCTCATGGAAAAACCTTACATTTATATTTCCTCGCTTAATTCAATGAACTCCCATTTAATTTTATCTTTTCTATTATCAACAGTTTCTCTGTTTATTATATACTATGTTTGAATGTATAATACAACATTAGATAACGAGACATAGGTGAAAGATTAAAAGAAAAAAAAAAATACATAAATATCCAGAATACCATGTGAAAATTTTTCTGAATAATTCAAAGTATTCTTAATTCTAAACTATTTGGCTCCAAAGAAAAAATATGAGAAACATAGGGTGTGGTACAAAAAAATAAATAAATAAAGAGGAAAAGAGAAAAAGGAAAAGAACAAGAAAATCTTTAGGAATGTATGGCATAAAGTGAAAAGAAACCCCACACAATGACTTATATATTGACCATCCCTTTCGGTTTCAACACACCTGCTTAAACAAGCCTAGGGCCATAGTAAGGTTCCCAAGGAAGAGGTTATTTTTTAAAAATTTATTTATTTACTTATTTTTTGCATGAAGTTTTCATAACTAAGTACATTTATTAACTTGTATTTCCCCTCAATCCCTTCTAGAATGTGGGAAGGGTTAATTCCCATGGTGTAACAAACAAAAGTTTGTTTGGGGCAGAAGAGTGGGTGAGTTACTTATATGTTAACAAAGGATAATCCCTTTAAAAAGGGGCAAGTTAGTTGATAATATTTTTGTGTGGTGCAGTGATGGGAGAGAATGACTGTGTGACTGACTTTGAGATAAACAGAACTGACAGAATTTAAGTGCTTATACATCTCAAAAGCATTTTCTAAGATATAAAACAAGAAAGCATTAGACCAGAACGATATTTCTAGAAAGACTGAGGCAAGATTATTTTAGCTTGATTGATATAATGAGTTGAGTGAGTGAGTGAGTGAGTGAGATAAAGGGTGAGTGAGTGAGACAGTGAATGAACTAGCAAGTGCTGAAGAGAAGAGAGAGAGAGAGAGAGAGAGGGGGGGGGAGAGAGAGAATGGGAGAGAAGGAGGATGAAAGAGAGAGGGAGAGAGAATGGGAGAGAAGGGGGATGAAAGAGAGAGGAGGGAAGTGAGAGGTGGGTGAAAGAGAAAGAGTGAGAGAGAGAGAACAGGAACGTGAAAGGAAGAAAGGGAGTGAAAGACAAAAAAAGTGAAAGGAAGAGAGAGAAAGCGAGAGAGAGAGAGAGAGAGACTTAATTCCTTCCATCAAAGTTGGTGTCTTTTGGTTTATGTGACCAAATTAATGAGAATTCCTTGTAGTCAGCATGTTTAAAACAGGAAGTACTTTGTCTTTGGGACTAAGATTCCATAAATGTAGGAATGTCAAAGCATATGCTTCTGAGGAAAACAATTTACAAATTAATAAGATAGCTATGCTTTGTGCCATCTTTTCTTTTTCTGTTATCTGTTTAACTCTGTAGTATATATTAACCCCATTGTAAACTCACTTGCTTCTATAATGAGTTGCTTATCTCCGTTGGTTTTTGATTTTCCAATTTAAACCAATTCATTCATGTGTCATATCGTCATCATCATCACCACCACCACCACCACCACCATCATCATCATCACCATCATCGTCATCACACCAGCACCATCACCATCACCATCACTGTCACCACCACCATCATCATCATCACTACCGTCACCCTCCTCCTCCTCCTCCTCCTCATCATCATCATCATCATCATCATCATCATCATCATCATCAACAACATCATTATTTAAGTCCGTTTTCCGTTCTGGCATGGGTTGGATGGTTTGACAAGAGCTGGCAAGGCCAGGAGTAACACCAGGTTCCGCAGCCTGTTTTGGCTTGGTTTTTACAGTTGGATGCTCTTCCTAATACCATTCACTTTACAGTGTGTACTGGGTGCCTTTTATGTGGCACCATCACCAAGGCATAATATGGCTGTGTGGTTAAGAAACTTGTTTCTGGAACATGTTGCTTTAGTTTCAGTCCCACTACTTGAGAAATGTCTTCAACTATAGCTCTGGGACTAACACTTTATGAATGGATTTGCTAGATAAAAACTAATAGAAGCATATTGCATGTGTGTGTGTGTGTGTTTATGTTTCCATACCTTGTCATTGCACAAGAGTTGTAAACAAGTTCACCGTCATACAAACAATGTTTTTGCTTCCAATTCCAACTATCCCTGAAAATATGTTCAGCTATGGGGAAACATTATATGGCTTTGAGAGAGGAGAGGCTTGGCAACAGGAAGAGTTCCAGCTACAGGAAAACTACCTCAATGAAGTCTGTCTGACCCATGTAAGCAAAGAAAAACAGACAAAGACAATGACAACGAATACAATGATGATGATGATGATATTGATGAGGTTAAGACACCCCTCAACTGAGTGGAGGTGCAGTATTGAGGAGGTGGCTTTGTGCAGGGTGTTGAGAGGATAAAAGTATGATAGGGGGACAGAAACAGGGGTGTTACCGCAGCAGATATACATGGGCATCCCAGCTGGAACACTCACAAATCAAAAAATATAACCACGTATTCCTGCTGTATGTAAAGAAGTATAAAACCATTTCATTCTATCAAAACAGATCATAAAATATATTGATTTTGTGTGACTAGGCACTAAGCCATTTTTCTTTTTCTTTTTCTTCCTTTAAAAAAAAAAAATATGTGATGTAATTGATCGAATCAGTCTTGGTATATTAATGATATTATTTATTTAAACTTAGATATATAAAAGACAAAAATCAATTCATGCAGGGTTTTAGACTCAGAACCAAGAAGCATGAAGCCATAAAGAGAATTTGGCATGATGTTTTACTGTTTTGTTAACCCTCCACTGCCCAGAAATAATAACTACATTTCCCTTAAATCACACCCTGTCATCTTTAACAAAAGGAAGAACACAAGACAAGGCAGACCTAGGACAATGAAATTCTTACTAAGTCTGGAAAAAAAAATGGGTGGGATGACCATGGCTGAAACAGCACTGATTATAAACCTGTTCAATCTGAGTTGACCAGGGGTCAAGCGATAAAATTATATACAGGGTGTTCAAAAAGTCTCTCAGCAGTAAATTTTAGGACGACACTTTCAACACCTTTTATAAAGTTTTTTGAAGTCTTGTAAAGTCTAATATATTCTTTTGTAATATTTTGTAATAAAATACTTACTGCGGAGAGACTTTTTGAACACCCTGTGCCTTTTACCTTTTACTTGTTTCAATCAATAGACTGTGGCCATGCTGGGGTATCACCTTGAAGAGTTTTAATTGAATGAATTCACCCCAGTATTTTTTTTAAATTATTCATGTCCCATGACACAGCAATATGTATTACATATTTATTAAAAAGTTCTTAACTTTATAAGGTACAGGCATGGTTGTGTGGTTAGAAGCTTGCTTTGCAACCACAAACTTTTTGGTTCAGTCCCCCTACATGGCACCTTGGGCAAGTGTCTCCTACTATAGCACCAGGCTGACCAATGCCTAGTGAGTGGATCTGGTAGATGGAAACTGAGTGGCAGCCCATCATACATATATGTGTGTGTGTGACTTTGTGTTATTGTCTGGCCCCAACTCTGCCACATGACAACTGGTGTTGGTTTGTTTATATCCCCAAACTTAGCGGTTTGGCAAACAAGACCTATAGAATACATTATTTACATTTGATGCATATTTGTCCTCATCTTGTTTGTTGTTAACACAATGTTTCGGTTGATATACCCTCCAGCCTTCATCAGGTGTCTTGGAGAAATTTCAAACCTGGGTTCTCATTCCTAAGGTATTTTTCGATATTATTATAATTATTATTATTATTATTATTATTATTATTATTATTATTATTATCATTATTATTATTATTATTCAGGTCCACAGGCATATGGCGTAGTGGTTAAGAGCACGGGCTCCTAACCCCAAGATTCCGAGTTCGATTCCAGGCAGTGACCTGAATAATAATAATAATAATATTGAAAAATACTTTAGGAATGAGAACCCAGGTTCAAAATTTCCCCAAGACACCTGAAGAAGGCTGGAGGGTATATCAGCCAAAACGTTGTGTTAACAACAAACAAGATGAGGACAAATATCCATCAAATGTAAATAATGTAAATAATGTACATAATTCCTCATCTCTTAAATATAGAATTGTACCTATAGAATAAGTAACAGACTTAAGAACACAAGTACAAGGAGGGATTTGTTTAAGTATCCCTCCATGGCTCAAATCCAATGACTGAAACAAATAAAAGTTAAAAAAATAAAAGACCTTTTACTACAAAATTCTTCTTTGTACAAAACATAAAACACTTTGAAGAATATGTGATGCTGTGTAGTAGAGACTGTATCAGTGAGTAGACAGAATCATATGTCATCCATTTGTCATGAAATGTTAACATAGAAGAAACTTTGGTCAATGTAAGTTGAGGAAGCAACTGAGAAGGAAAGATATTAAAGAATGAGTGCAGGACGGATGACTGCATTGGTTTGGACATGTGATGCAAACAAATGCTGTGACATGGTTATAATAGCTTCATGAATTAATAGTTGAGAGATACTGTTGTAGAAGCAGACCAAAGAAGATTTGGTAAGAAGTAATTGGAAGAGGATTGAGAGCAAATGTACCTCGTACAGGAGATTATACAAAATGAAGACGTACTGGGACAAGCAGTAATGTAGGCCTATGCTATCAATGCCTGCATGGCAAATGAGCTTTGAAGTGAATGACTGATGATGATGATGGTGGTATAATGACAATGGTACAATGATGATGATGATGATGATGACGGTAATGATGATGATGATGGTGGTGGTGGTGGTGGTGGTGGCGATGGTGGTGGTGATGGTGATGATGATGATGGTGGTGTTGGTGGTGATGATAATTATGATGATGATGATGGTGGTGGTGGTGGTGATGATGATAATGATAAAAACAATGATGACAATGATGATGAGGATGATGATGATAAGGATGTTGATGATAAGGATGATGAAGATAATGATGATGATGATGATGATGATGACGACAATGACGATGATCTCATGTACAAGATAGTTGATTTAAAGAAACTTTATCTGATAATATTGGCCAGAGAAGCTATTGCTATTACCACTGTTGTAGTTGTAGTTGTTGTTGTTGTCACTTCTGCAGTTGTTTTTGTTGTTATTGCTGTTGAGATAGTTAAATAATATTTTCTCGGCAAGACACCAAAACTTTATTAAATAAAATAATAATAATAATAATAATAATAATAAAAACAAACAAACAAACCTGATCTTGCATTGAAATAGATTATTTTTTTTTTCTTTCTTTCAAGTCGTTCAAAACATATGTAAATAGCTAGATATGTATTAGCTTCAGTCCAAACATAACTGTTGGAACTCTACATTTTTTTGTCTCCAGTGATTCTTGCATATGTAATACGCACACAAACACAAATGCACACACACACAAGCATACATACACACACACACACACACACACACACACACTAGTTTGGTAATAACAAATAGGAGAAACAGAACTCATACATGTGCATATCTTTATTTTTCATCTTTTACTTAAATTAGTCATTGGACAGTGGCCATTGCTGGGGTACCATCTTGGAAGGTTTAGTCAAAACAAATCAACCGCAGTGCTTATATACCATCATCACCATCGTCGTTGTCGTTTAACATCTGCTTTCCATGCTGGCATGGATTGGACGGTTTGACTAAAGGCTGGCAAGCCAGAAGGTTGCAACAGGCTCCAATCTAATCTGGCAAAGTTTCTACAGCTGGATGCCCTTCCTAACGCCAACCACTCCAAGAGTGTAGTGGGTGATTTTTATGTGCCACCGGCACGAGGGCCAGTCAGGGGTTACTGGCAATGATCACACTCAAATGGTGCTTTTAACATGACACCAGCACGGGACCAGTCAGGGCATGTGCTGTCAGTAATTACTCAGGGCAGGCAGTTAGTGACCTTTATGTAGTAAAACACAAAAGTAAGCAAAACATAGGCACACGAATGAGTTGAAGGCAGATTTACTTTTGCCTTTATAGCACGTAAAGAAAACAGTGTTGTAGGAGTGTACACAGTATATTTACTACAGTAGTTCTATGCTTAGCTTTTAATACTGAGATTGAGAGGCAGGGGTGAATTATACCTACCCAATCTACAAAAAAGTCAAATATTTTGCATTTTATGTATAGTAATCAGAGTAACCTTCATTATTTTATTGAATTAGGTGCACATTTTGCCATAAAAGGAAAATGCTGCTATTGATCTATTTTATTCAAGGTAGGCACTGCCTACCTTGCCTACCTAGGCAGCACATCCCTGATATGTATGTATGTATATATATATATATATATATATATATATATATATATATATATATATTGTTGTATTTGGGGATGGTCATGTTACCAGTTTAGCCAATAAAAACACACGCACTGTATATTTGGTGTTAATTTGCTTCAGCTTTATATTACAT
Source organism: Octopus bimaculoides (assembly GCF_046866305.1). Classification (NCBI taxonomy): domain Eukaryota; kingdom Metazoa; phylum Mollusca; class Cephalopoda; order Octopoda; family Octopodidae; genus Octopus; species Octopus bimaculoides. Next base: position 130,098,635 of record NC_142930.1, read on the forward strand.
TACATTACATTAATCCTATTTCGGCCAGAGTTCTTTCGTCACACTTCTGTGACCTCATCAGTGGTCCTTTGCTTTCTTCTTTCTTATATGTGTGTCCCTCCTTGCTAACGATCAGCAGAAGAAAGAAAGCAAAGGACCACTGATGAGATCACAGAAGTGTGACGAAAGAACTCTGGCCGAAATATGATTAATGTAATGTAATATAAAGCAGAAGCAAATTAACACCAAATATACAATGTGTGTGTTTTTATTGGCTAAACTGGCAACATGACCATCCCCAAATACAACAATATCTGTTTCAACACACGATTTCATATCAAAAATCTTGCAAAACAAATATATATATATATATATATAGTTTATAGGTTAGAGACAGGTGTTCTCCATATAGAATACACTTTGAAGTGCTCAAGAGATATGAACTTGAGCTGGTAGATGAGAAAATGTAATGAGAAGCAAGTTAGGAAGTCAGTTTACGCAAAATATTAAATACATTTAATAGAAAAAATGTGCAGGTGCATGGATGTAAAATAGTCCAACTTACAGAATATAAATGATATCAGGAATCAAATGGATAGAGTTAAATGTGAGTATGGAGGGATATATTATCCAAGCAGATACCAAGATAGAGTGTACGCACTCTGAGAGAAAAGTTGGGCATAAGAAGCATCAAATGTGGTGTGCAAGGGAGACGACTGTGCAGGTATGGTCATGTGTTGTGTATGGATGAGGACAGCTGTGTGAGGAAGTGCCACTCTCTAACAGTGGAAGGAACCTGTGGAAGATAGGGGCTAGTGACTTTGACGTGTGGATGTGTGCGTAAATGTGTATATATATATATATATATATATATATATATATGTATGTGTGTATATATATATATATATATATATATATATATATATATATATATATATATATATATATATATATATATGTATGTATATGTATATGTATATGTATATATATATATATATATATATATATATGCATAGATAGATAGATACATGTGTGTGTTTGTGTGTCCCACATCACTGCTTGACAACTAATGTTGGTGTATTTATGTCCCGGCAACTTAGTGGCTCGGCAAAAGAGATTGATAGAATAAGTACCGGAGTCAATTCATTTGACTAAAGATTCATCAAGGTGGTGCCCCAGCATGGCCGTAATATAATGACTGAAACAAATAAAAGATAAAAGATTAGAAGATATGATATTGGTCAACTTGAACCCTTAGTAGAAGACGCATATCCAAGGTGCTGGACAGTGATACTGAACCCCAAAAGCACACGGCTGCAGAGTTTAATCCTTAACTACACGGTCACATACACATATACACAGACAGGCACACATACATATACACACACACAGAAATATAAATAAAGTAGGCTAGAGAGATACCTGTATGACGTAGAACTAGGATAACATTGAGCTATGCAATAAAGTAAGATATATTCAATTGATAACCTTAAGCATGAATAGATAAATACACAGAGTTTGAGATTAAAATATTCTAGTGTTTCATTCTTTAACTCTCTTCTATTTTCATTTCATTCCTTTCTATTTGTGTAGTCTAAAAATCTAAAATTATCCATTTCTTGCTAATAAATACAGAAATAATAAGATACAAATAAAGTAAATTCCAAAAAGATTCTGTCATGAAGATTAATGTCAGGGAAAGACACAATTGCATATGACTCAATTGCGAAGTAAACATGAAAATAGAAAGAATAAGGAAGGAATAGAAAGAGCAAGAAAAGAATTGATCTTGTAAATTGTAAACAAGATTTCTTATGTAAGAATAGATGAAAATGATAAACAAATGGATGGATGAACAAGATACATACACATATACAAATTTTTATATATACATACATACATACATACATACATACAGATATATATATGTATATATATATATATACCCTCCCCCACACACACATACACATAGTTACATACATATATATGCATATATATATATTGGGTCATCCCATAAATAATGCAACGTTTTCAATTGCATGAACTAAAAGTCAGAAAGGGATGGCATAAACTACCTGCATCAACTAGCTATAAAAGCAGGTAGTCATTTTACTTTGTCTTATTCTTAGTGCAAGTTTTGAAGAGTGTAGTTCGATTTTAACAGTTATTTTTTTTTCAAAGCTATAACTGAAGTTTTAAAGGAGCATATTCAGCATATTTTGCTTTGAGTTCAATAAAGGCAACAGCGCAACAAAAAGTGTGAGGAATATTAATGCAGTATATGGGGATTGGACAATAAGCATAAGCCAGTATCAACGACGGTTCCAGAAATTTCGAGTCAGAAACTACAGCCTAGAAGATGAGCCACATCCTGAAATATCTGTAGAGCACAGCGAAGATGTCCTGCAAACCCTGGTGGAAGAAAATCCCATCATAACTGTTGAGGAACATAGCAGAGAGGCTTGAATTTGGTCATTCAAACATTCATCAACACCTGCGCTAGAGGAAAAATGACCATCTTTGGTTTTAAGACGACAGATGTTCTTCCACCAGAATAATGCTCAGTCACATTCAGTAAGGATGACATTCCAAAGGCTGGTGCAGTTTGAATGGGGAATGATGCTCCACCCACCATATTTGCTGGACATTGCCCTATCTAATTATTATTTATTCTACAGTCTTCAACATCATTTGGACAGAAAATATATGAAGTCTGTAGATGAGGTCAGAACAGTACTGGAGGAGTATTTTTTTCATCATGGACAAGGGAATTTTGGAAGAGGGGCCTTGCAGGTCTACCAGATAAATGGAAGAGCATTGTAGAAAATGAAGGAGAGTATATTTTACATGAAAAAAAGGACTTTGTTTATCGTAATTTTGAAAAATAAAAGAATTACAAAAAAAATGCATTATTTATGGGATGACCCAATATATTCATACACACATATATATGTATACATATACACATATACATATGTGCACGTGTGTATACATATATATGGGAGCGCTTTAATCTAGCATGTAATCTAGTGCCAGTGTCATGAGAGAAGCTCTCAGTACACTTTGTTAAGTGCTTCAAATAAGAAGGATATCCAGCTATACGGGCCATCTCAAAACATTGGAACTATGTAGTCTTCTAATTCATAAGATCCTGTCCAACTGTACAAACTATGTCAGCATAAGAAGTGGTGATAAAATGATGGCAGTGATCATTTGGCTGTGTGGTAAGAAGTTTCTTTCTCAACCAATTGGTTCTAGGTTCAGCCCCACTATGTAGCGTCTTGGGCAAGTTTCTACTATAACCCCAGACTGATCAAAGCTTTGCAAGTGGATTTGGTAGAGAGAAAATGAAGCCTATTGTGTGTGTGTATGTGTGTGTGTGTGTTTGTGTTTGTACCCCTACTAACACTTGACAACTGGTGTAGGTTTTTTTATGCCTCTGTAACCTGGTGGTTCAGCAAAAAGAGACTGATAGAATACATACTAGGCTTAAAAATAAGTACCAGAGTTGATTTGTCTGACTAAACTTTTCAAGGTGGTACTCCAACATGGCCATATGTGTGTGTGTGTGTGTATGTGTACACACATATATAATCATTTAAGGTCTCTGTTCTCTGGTGTGTGTGTGTGTGTGTGAGTGTGGTTGGTTGGTTATATTTTAGGCTTACCCTTTCTCTTACTCAGTTTCACATCCTTGTTCTTGGTTATTCATCAGATAGACAGGCAGATAGAATGGATAACATTCTCACATGAAGCCCATTTCCATGATTCAACATATCGGTGACTTCAAACTTGTCTTGTGTATGAGTTACTGGATAGTGGACTTCTGATTTACATGTGATTAATTTGTTTAAGCTGGCATGATGTTTCTATTAAACTTTAAAAGAATGTACTTTTTTTCATGAAGATACTGAAGATGCTTGATTTTGATGAGGATGAAATACTTTCCGTCATTGCAGAGGCCACAGAATTTTGAACTGAGAATATACTTAATGTTGAGGGGCATTATAGACCACATGATAGAACTATCAATGTTGTGATTTTTCAAGTGCTATATGTAACTTGATAATGTATGTTGCTTCCTTTGCTTTTGTGTCTAAAAGTGAACCTATGGCTTATGTATCAGCTCTTAAAACTGACCTCACATCTATCAATACAGGATTTAGGAGCTTGTATGCCTCTTGGGACTGACAAAGTAGTAGGCAGGCAAATGATTCAGCTTTGCATAAATTGCCTCCTCTACTATTTAGTTTGATGAGAATACTTAGATAGCTATTCACAGAATTGGTTTCTGTTTTTTGTTGGGCTTAGTGCTTTAGAGTGCCTACTGTGTGCCTTGGGTTGTCTGCTACCTGTGATGATATTCCTCATGTTAGTCATGTAACTATAACTAAGTTTTAAGTTTTTCCAGTTAAATAGTTTGGAATATTTTTAATGTCCTGTGGGTAAATATTTCCAGATCATATTTAGAAAGCTTTTTGTAATATTAGATATCACACTGAGGTTAAATAGATGGTTGAATGAGATTACATTACAGTTATAATGTTTGTTTCATTAGTTGAGTGTGTTCAGGTCTAGAGGAATTTTTTTCTCTCTGTATTTGCTATATTAATAACTACTTTTTGTAGTGGTATGCAGTTCTATTAAATGCTTTTTGTTTGAGGGTATATACATGTGTGTGAGTGTGTATGTATATATGTATATATATATATATTACATCTCTCTCTATACACACATGCCCACATGTATATATATACATTCTAGGCAAATCAGAAGGTATCTCATGTTATCAAGGGTCAGACGAATGTATGATTGAGGTAATGTTTTACAGCACTATGTTCTTCCTGTCACTAACCCTAGCCTGCTTTATGAATAGGATATCTCTTATTCTAATTGTCTGTGAATGTACAAAACCAATGGATGATTACATTTTTGAGGGTTCCTAGAAGTACCTTACTGAGTAAGCTCCAAATTATGCAAGGCATATGTTTCCAGATTAAATAATATCATGTTTTTCCTTACCCTTGAACCAAAAAGAGTACCTATGCTGAGTGAAACTTCTCACAAAGTTGCTGACTGCAAGTCCCATGTCATTCTTTGAGATACTGTCAAGTGGAGTGAGAGTCACCTATAATTTACTGTCTGGGAAAATAGTGAAAACAACCAGTGGATAGATGGATTGATTTCAGCAGCTGCAGGTGAATGCCAGAGATAGGACTACACAGGTGTATGCTTTTCCTTTTATAATGTATAGTATTGGGAGTGATGTTATTTTCATAAAAAGTAACTAACCGTAACATTATGCAAGTTAAAGAATTTGTGGTATTTATATCTACTTGGTAAATGGCATCTAAAGAAGGATAAAATGTTCTAGCTACATTCATAGAAAAATCTAGGCTGAAATCAGATGAGTGAACCAATTTATTTTCTACTTCTCAGTTATCATAAGAAATGAGTTGTGGATGATCCTCCATACACATCAACTTCTCACTTAGGCCCCACCCTGCTAACACTTCATTGTAATGGGGTGCAGCTCTGCTGACAATATCTCAACCTGAGAATAAATTAAAGACTCTCTTACTGATGATGGCTCTATATTTCTCATTATAACTGGAAGAGTGATTGAAATAAGACTTTCTGCAGGAGTAATACATACTTTGTTTCAGGTCTACAGTAAGGTACAAGGAGCGTGGTGATGAAGATTGGTGATGATAGCTATGATTTAACCAAAGACTTTGAGGATTCCTATTAAGTTTTTCCGAAATATATTTGTAATGTGACCATTCATATTACTTGAAATGACCAGTCCTTCATCTCTATTCAACCCAGAGTTTTAGGAGGGGTGCAATTCTTGAAGGTATCTAGGATAAATAATACAATGAAATCCAAAACCTCAACCCTACCAAGACTTCCTAAATGACATGTAGAACAATAAGTTACCTTCTTTTTTTGGTCCAGTAGAAATCATCATGATATATCAGTGGCTTTCTGACATGCACGATTGTTCAACTATCAAAGAATGCTAATCCCAGTGAATTGCTTCTCAAACTCTATGGCTTCAAGAAAATATGCTTTCAACATGGAAGGAGAAAAGTCCCACAATATCAAACCAGAAGAATCTGCAGGCTGCGTATTGTTTTCAAAACCACAGAACCACTTGTTAATGGCAGTACTGCAGTTCCATTGGAGCAAACCAGTGGACCTTGTTATATCAGAATTGACAACGTCAAGGATACACCTACAATGCCCAAATCACTTTTAGAACAGTTAATCAGTCTGCACTTAAGGTAGGCAAGAAGGACTAAAGTTCTTTAAAGATACGAGAGAAAAAGAAGGGAGGGGGAAGACGGATAGAGTGACAGAGACTTATGTGATTGTATGTATGCTGTATTTTGAACTGAAAGACAAGCCAGGCTTAAGTGACATTAGCTGCAACACATAATTTATTCTTTTAAGACATATTTAATCTAAGTGTTTGTCAATGGATAAAGAATTCTTTTCTTGATAGTTTGCTGTATGAATCCCTTTGAGACTTGGACAAGCTTTAAGGTATTAAGTTGAAAAGTAAAACGAAACTCAAAAGAGTCTCTCTCTCTCTCTCTCTCTCTCTCTCACTCACTCTCTCTCTCTCTCTCTCACTCTCACTCTCTCTCTCCCTTTCTCTTTCTCTCTGTGTACATCATCATAATCATTTTAATGCTCACTTTTCTATGCTTGCATATACAAGGACACTCATTTACAACCATTATACAATGTCAAGACAGAGACATAAACACACACACACACACATGTACATAGACATATGTGTATTTGTATGTGCGAGTTTGTGTGTGTGTGAGTGTGAATGTGTATGTACACACATATATACACACACACACACATATGCAACCATTTTAGCGTTAACTATTGGTAGAAAGAGTGCTCAATACCATAACGGAGATTAATTATTTCATTTTGGTTTGAGTCAGTTTCTTGTCTGAAGATCCTGTGCACCTACAGATGAAACTGTGAGTACCAAGAGACTGACACAGATAAAAAAATATATATATACATACAAATACAATGGGCTTCTTTCAGTTTCTATGTATCAACTCCACTCACAAGTTGGTTCAAGACAATTGTAAAAAACACTTGTGCAAGGTGCCATGCAGTGAGATTGAACATGAAACTATGTGGCTGGAAAACAAGTTTCTTAAGCACACCATGCCAGCACCTATCTATCTATCTGTCTGTCAGTGTGTCTATTTTTCCTTCTCTCTCTCTCTCTCGCTCTCCACACACACACACACACACACAGCACTATTCAAGCATGGCTGATGCCAATGCCCTAACTGGCACATAAAAAGCACCATTCGAGCACGAACAATACCAGTGCCACCTGATTGGCACTCAGGCAAGTGGCACACAGAAAGCACCATTCAAGCGTGCTCAATGCCAGTACTACCTGACTGGCTCCCGTGCCAGTGGGGCATAAAAAGCACCCACTACACTCTCAGAGTGGTTGGTGCTAGGAATGGCATCCAGTTGTAGAAACCTTGCCAAATCAGACTGGAGCCTGGTGCAGCCTCCTGGCTTGCCAGCCCTCAGTCAAACCATCCAACCCATGCCAGTATGGAAAGCAGACTTTAAATGACGATGATGATGATGATGATGATATATATATATATATATATATATATATATATATACTTCTTTAACCCAATTTCTGAAGTAGACCAATGTAATTAACACAATTATATATTTATCTACTTATTAGATATATCTTCTAATGTAATTCATAATCGCAAGTTGATGAACATGAAGAAAAAAGATATAAGTGCAGTATTTAACACAGAGAATGTAAAGAGGAATGAGGAAGTCTAATGGAGGGCATAGCTTCTGGGTGTGCCTGTGAACTGTGTATGGGTGTCAGTTCAGTTCTATGTGTGGAACTGGAACAGCCAGCTGGTGTAACAAACACGTAAGTGAAAATAATTTGGGGAAACACCTACGATAATTTATTTTCCATCTACTCTGTTACTAAAAAGTTTCCTCTTACCTTGACAAACGTGAAAGGAAGAGCCAAGTTGAAGTAGTGATGGGGTGAAGTTTAGGCACTAATTGAGAAATGACTGTATGCATATTTATACATGCGTGTGTGCACATGTGTGTGTGCATATGTGATGTGTGTGTACATTTCTCTCTCTCATAAATTTATACATGCATATATATGTATATTTGTATGTCAGTATCTATCTATATATCTATATCGCTATCTATCTGTCTGGCTCTCTCTCTCTCTCTCTCTCTCTCTCTCTCTCTCTCTCTCTCACAATTATATATATACTAGCAGTATAACCTGACCTTGTCCGGGTGTGACTCATTATGCCATCTACGATAAGTCTTGCTAGCTGAAAATCAACTAAAAAAGAAAGCCTTACAACGAAAAAACCCTTATGATGTAAATATGTTCATAATTCAAAAGACGATGAAATTAATAGGGAAAGTCTGAAGGCTGTTTTGCGTAAAATTATTAAGCATACGTAAATTTCATCCGTGTAATTGGCTATAGAAATGCTTGTGCAAAACAACTTTTTGCGCTGCCCTGATTATACATAGCAGGGTAATCCCTTTTCACAGGAGCTAGGATGGTAATTTGTGATGAAGTAATTGCTGGCGATCTGTTGCTAAACAGTTTTGCCAGAATTCTATCACATTGGGCAGAAGGTGTTGATGCACCATTTTGCATTATGTTCAAAGTAGCTACTGGAATGTGGTGAATTGCTGCAGTCTGTGGCTGTCATTTTAAACCGGTTGCTGTCTTTCCCCAGCAAACTCTCTTCTTTGGAGGCATAATCTATGTATATATTAAACAGAACAACAAAAGTTATAATAGATGGCAGGGTCGGTACTTTTCAGATATCTGTAATTTTTCAGATTAACACTCGCACGATTACCCAACCCTAATCCTAAACCTAATCCTAACACTAACCCTAACACTAATCCTAAACCCTAACCCTAAAACCTTAACCGTAACACTAATCCTAACCCTAGCCGTAACCGTAACCCTAACCCTGACCCTAAAACCCTAACCCTAACACCCTAGTGAAAATCGTGGTATATTTACAAAACATTGACGAACATGGGTTATATTTTACTGAATGAATGTGTACTTGCACGTGTATGCGTTTGAGAGAGCGAGAGAGGAAGAGGTACAGAGGGGGGGGAATAGAGGTAGTTAAAAGTTTTCTTATGACAGCTTCTGTTCACTGCCTATTACTTCATTAGAAATCTAAGGATGCGCATAAGCACATAATAGAGAAAAATGAAACAAATATGGATGACTTGCTCCGAAACACCACCGAGTGGGGAACACTTTTCAAAAATAACCTTCAGTTGTTTCCTTCAAAATTCCTACATGCTTGAAATGTACATACATCAAGGTATATTTGTAGAAAATTTCACGAAAAAATATTCATTTTCCTGGAAGTTAAGAGGAATTTAAGTGGAATTTCCGAAAATTGTCCCTCACCGCCTCCCAAAACACTTTCACCAAAATTTTTGTATATTCGGAATCTACATAATAAATAATATATGCATAGAAAATTTCATTAAAAAATATTCATTTTTATGAAAGTTATGACCTTCCAAATTTGGGGGATACAACTCTGTAGTTATGCCGTCAATGTTTTGTAAATATACTACGATGTGAATGATTGTGTTTACTTGGACGTGTATACGTTTGAGAGAGCGAGAGAGGAAGAGGGGGAGAATCGAGTAGAGATTGAGAGAAATGTGTATGTTGTTGTCACAGGTTATGTATGTGTGGTTGTGTGTGTTTTTACGTATCTATGTTATGAAAAATAGGTAAAGAATACTGAGATGAAAGTTTAATCTATGACGTTGTATGTATCACTTACTCTCTCTCTCCCTCTCCCACTGTTACTCTCTATATTTTTATGTTGAGCGCGTGTGTAAGAACGACGTTCCAAGTAGAAGGGATGAAATATAAAAATTGCTAGAAACGACAGCCAAATCTCCCTTAAATCACACAAAGTAAACGGAATTTTAAAAATCTAATTACTGCACTAGAAAGTTCAGATCGAGAAAATTCCATTGATGTAAAAATTTTTACGAAAAAGTGGAAAATGTGGATTTTTATAAACTTTCAAAAAGGCTTCACACAAACGCACAATTTCAGCTTTATATATTAAGATATATCATCATCATCATCATCATCATCGTTTAACATTCGCTTTCCATGCTAGCATGGGTTGGAAGATTTGACTGAGGACTGGTGAAACCGGATGGCAACACCAGGCTCCAATCTGATTTGACAGAGTTTCTACAGCTGGATGCCCTTCCTAACGCCAACCACTCAGAGAGTGTAGTGGGTGCTTTTACGTGTCACCCGCACGAAGGCCAGTCAAGCGGTACTGGCAACGGCCACGCTCAAAATGGTGTATTTTATGTGCCACCCGCACAAGAGCCAGTCCAGGGGCATTGACAACGATCTCGCTCGAAAATCCTACGAAGGCCAGTCAGGCGGTACTGGCAATGGCCATGCTCAAAATATATATAAATATATATATTTGTGTGTCTGTGTTTATCCCCCACCATCCCTGTAGCCTAGTATTTCGACAAAAGAGACTTGTAGAATAAGTACTAGGTTTACTAAGAATAAGTCCTGGGATCAATTTATTTGACTAAAGGCAGTGCTCCAGCATGGCTGCAGTCAAATGACTGAAGCAAGTTAAAGAATAAAAGAATACATATGTCATCATTTAACATCCACTTTTCCATGCTTACTTGGATCGAATGGAATTTGTTGAGGCAGACGCCTTTCCTGTCACCAACCCTTACCTGTTCCGAAATAGGTAATGTTTCCCCATGATCAGACATGTCCCAAAAGATTGGAAACAAGGGACATCACTTGCAAGGCAGTGACAGTGACATGCGATGTCAAGGAAAGAAGACAGTAACATACATATACACACAATGGGCTTCTTTCAGTTTCCATCAACCAAATCCACTCACAAGGCTTTGGTTGGCCTGGGGTTAAAGTAGAAGACATTTGCTCAAGATGTCACACAGTGGAACTGAATCCGAAACCATATGGTCAGGAAGCAAACTTCTTAACACAGAACTGTGCCTGTATCTACAGAAACAGAGAGAGACAGAGAGGTGTGTGAGTTTTGAATAAACAGATGAACCGAGAAGTACTCAATACATATGCACAGTGGAGTTCAGTCATTCAAATATAAGGCATTTTAGATATTAAATATAATAAATGCAGCCTTATTGATTGAACACCCTGTACACACACACACACACACACGCACACAAAATTTATGAAAGTGTCATGAACTAGACCATGAATACAGAAAGGTAAATAATATATGTATTAATTCGGTCTTTGTATATTTGATTTGCATATATATCTTTGAGTGTATACATTCATATTCAAATCTATATTTATATATGCACACACACACACACACACACACACACACACACACACACACAAACACACACACACACACACACACAGATATACACACATGTGTGATTTTCACATGTAATGTACATTAAGTGTAATATATATATTAAGTGGGGAGGTACATATGTTTTAATGAAAGTCTTTTATAGGAAGGAGTGGGTAAATAAACTGTGGACGTGAATGGTAGTGAAAACAGAAATAAAAACAAAAAAACCAAAAAAACACTTCCTGTTAGAAGCAGAATTCCAAGTCAACAGCCCATTAAATACTTTAGGTCAAGCGCGACAGATCAGAAAATTTAACTTTCAGTGACTAGGACAGTTCCCTGAGAATTTATTGTAAAGGTCAATAAGGTAATTATTTATTTCAGAGTGACTGAATAGCCAGAAGAAAATGAAAATGTTGGTGAAGTGAAATGGTGACCTGGTTTCAAACCTTAGAACCATTAATAATTATTTCAAATTTTACAACATGGTGCAGGTGTGGCTGTGTGGTAAGAAGTTCGCTTCTCAATCACATAGTTCCGGGTTCAGTCCCATTGCATAGCACCTTGGGCAAGTATCTTCTACTATAGCTTCAGGCTGGCCAAAGTCTTGTTAGTGGATTTGGTAGAAGGAAACTGAAAGAAATCCATCATATGTATACGTATATGTACATGTGTATGTGTGTGTGTGTGTGTGTGTGTGTGTTCTCCACCATTGGTGTTGGTGTGCTTATGTCTCCATAACTTAGCAGTTTGGCAAAACAGACTGATAGAATAAAAAGTAGGCTTAAAAAATAAGCACTGGAGTCAATTCAGTCAACTAAAGTTTTTCAAGGCAGTGCCCCAGCATGGCCGTGGTCTAATGACAGAAACAAGTAAAAGAATAAAAGAATAAAAAGGCCAGCATTCTTTTTTTTTTTTTTGTGAGTTAATCGATTGAATCAACCCCTGGTACTTTATTTTATAAATCCCAGAAAGATGAAAGGTAAAGTTGATCTTGGTAGCATTTGAACTCAGAACGTAAAGAGCCAGAAGAAATACTACTAATGCACTTTTGTGACATACCAGTGATTCTGCCAAATAATGGGCTGATTGTATACAGTGCTCAGGTGCACTACAACTTGTTGGGAAAAGGTTAGTTGACGAGATAGAAAACAATAAATAAGTCACATAAAGAAAGACAGCAATGGAAGCTAAATGTACTTGCACAGTACACAGAATAAACACAGAAAAAAAAGAAAGAAAGTGAACACTGAAAGAACCACAAAGGAAAAAAGATGTATAGGTACATCAGGAGTAATGTTGGTGAATTTGGGAAAGCATGGAATTTTTGAAGGATATAGTGTCTTAAGCATTATACGATTGATATTTTTATGTTGATAGTATTATGTTGTAAGTTTTACATAGAGTTTTATATATTAAGTATTATGCTGATAATACTTATGGAAAAAAAACATCAAATTTACATTCCTATTTCTTCTTGCTACGTAAATATGTGTTTTCCTATATACCAAAGAAATTCTTCATTTTTAATACTTCAGTCTTAGCTTCTTCCAGTAATTCATATAAATATCTTCATTTATAGAACTAACCAAATACAACCTGTTTATGTGAAATACAAGCCAACAAGAAAGCTTCAACAAGGCTGTTTTGACTTACAAGAGACGACAACTAAATTTTCCCCCAACAATTGTCTTAATAAAGGAAGGTCACATTACATAATGTAGAATATTAAAAAAAAAAAGATGGAATGGTCACGCTCTTGTGGAATGATTGTGATCATAGACCTGTTTGATCAGAGCCAATCTAGGGTTAAACAGTAACAATAACATGGTAATATTTCATATATAACTTGACTTCGATATTTCAGTGTGTCTTGTTATGTTTAGATACTCTTCAAATTGTTTGTTTGAAGCATTAACATATACTTTACTGTGTACTTAATGTCGTTATTTACTATCTGTAGAAGAAAGAATATTTATTGTCCTGAAGTCTTTAAATTGTTATTTAGTTTATAAATTATTGTTTCTTTTTATATTGCACACCTTTGGTGAACTACACTGTTCTAAAACTTTGTCACGAAACATAATGTTATAAAACTTTATTTAGCTATATAACTCACCAAACAATGTTTATTTGATTATATGAATTGGTTTCCCACAAGGTACTGGCTGTACATTTATTTAACCAGTCATTTACTATCATTTTATTAGTTATTTCTTTTTTTTGTTGTTGTTTTTCTGGTCCAAAGAGTGCACAAAATATTTAACTCTGACAGCATTCTTGCAGCCAACTTTCTATTAGATGTTTTATTATTTTCGTTTCAGGGTCACATCAATAACAAACAATATTTGTTGTAAAATATATTAGTAATTGCATCATATACTAACACATCATGGACTACCTAAACAGATGGCTAATGATAATGGATAATGATTTTTCCCATCTGGCCTTATCTCATCTGTTGGACTAGAAGGTTTCCATCATACTGTTCCATAGCAGTGTACACTGACAGAGATCACTCCAACATATATTCTATCCCTTGGTATTCACACATCTAGCTGTGTCTTCCACACATATCTTAAATGATCTACTTGGTGTTACTTCTAACCATCCATACTTTTACAGAGATGTTATTACCTTTTGCCTTTTAAAATTCTGCACATGAGCATCATCCACACAACACCTCAAGCCCAGATATGCCGTGCACTTGATTAAATGAATGGAAACCTCACAACTCTGTCTCCTTCAATATCACAATGACTCCATCATTGCACCACACCCTCTATTCACATAAACAACACACAAACCTATGCTATGAAGATTTAATTTATAGCACAATCTATGGCCAAGAAATAGCATCTCAAAGGCAAAGTTTCCTCTTCAGAGCCATAGAATACTTAACCTCCAATTAGTCTTTGATCCTCTAAAAAGTGCAAGAGCAATCTACTATGGAGTCCAATTCATATATATCTGGTACAGTACTGCTACTACACATACCAAAATATCTTAACACATTAACTGCCACATGTACCACTAGTAGTTCATTACAAACTTCACACAACTGCTATATGCACCTCTGGTGGTACATTTTCATAATTTGAGAAAATAGTTTATTCTGTATCTTTGAGATAGTTTTGAGAATTTTTAAATAACATGAGTGCTAAATATTTAAGTTTAATCATGAAATTGGGCACACACCTCCTTCTGTCACAGCTGTTGCTTTACTGAGAGCAATAGCACATGAAATATGTGGAATCGCCAGTAAGTTCAAGTAACAAGTAACACTTGACTGATTAATACTCACTCACCAACATGCTGCAAACAGTGGTACACAAGCACACTGATTCTTTCTCACTGTTTCTCGTTTACCGCTACTATAATGGTGTCCAATCTTCTGATTAAGCAAGTAGTAGGCGCAGGAGTGGCTGTGTGGTAAGTAGCTTGCTTACCAGCCACATGGTTCTGGGTTCAGTCCCACTGCGTGGCACCTTGGGCAAGTGTTTTCTACTATAGCCTCGGGCCGACCAAAGCCTTGTGAGTGGATTTGGTAGACGGAAACTGAAAGAAGCCCCTCGTATATATGTATATATATATATATATATATATATATATATATATATATATATATATATATATATATATATATATGTATGTATGTGTGTGTATATGTTTGTGTGTCTGTGTTTGTCCCTCCAACATCGCTTGACAACCAATGCTGGTGTGTTTACGTCCCCATAACTTAGTGGTTCAGCAAAATAGACCGATAGAATGAGTACTAGGCTTACAAAGAATAAGTCCTAGGGTTAATTTTCTTGACTAAAGGTGGTGTTCCAGCATGGCCACAATCAAATGACTGAAACAAGTAAAAGAGTAAAAGAGAGAGAGAGTATAATACCTCCACTCTTGACTACTGGATGCACTTGCCTCAATTTCACCAGTCTGAGAAAATCTACAAAGGTCAGTCATAGTCACTGACTTTTTTTCTTCTACTTCCCGAAATTAATTTTAAAACATTTGTTGCAACTGACATTACCAGAAGAATTAGAACTATTCTCATAACCAGGTAACATTAAATATTATTAAGATACCTAATATATACAATATAGTAAAAAAAATTGTTTTTTCAACTGGCAATAACCACGCCTTGGATAACCCTTATTGGCAATGATATAATCTCTGTGCAAAGCTAATATAATATAATATGGCACTAAATGTTCTATATGTGAGTGAAAGATAACAGAGCAGTAAAATATGAATTGCTTCACTTATAAAATTTTCCCAAAATATAAATTTTTAAATGGATTCAGCACTGAAAATCTCAAATAGAAAGTCAAGCATTAAATTCTGAATTGTTATAGATTTGCATAATGTTAATACAATGATTCGCTTTCATTTTAACCAAGGTTCCTCATTTTTAATCTACTTTTAGATCTTTATAGTGTTCATAAAATAAAAGCATCACGTTCATTTCTGTGGAACACACCATTCACTGTCATGGCGACCACCCACATTGATTAATTTCTGTTCTGAGTGTGTCTTTATTCCATAACTGTATGCATGCATTGTTTCATATATACTTTTGCTTTTTGTTTTGCACAAGTAATTTTTCACTTGATTTTTGTATTTTGCACATTGGGAAAATAAAAGATTCTTCTAAAATCTTGAACCTGGAAACCTTTGTCAGTTGGAAGGCCGCAGTAAAGCTTGGAAGTTAAATGAGATGAATACATCCACAGGAAAAAAATAGGTTAAGTTCTCAAAAAACGTTAGTTGAGAGTCAAAGGTGTTCAGTGTTAAAGAAAAATTGATGGAAGAAAACAGAAGCAGAAGATAATTTGTATTTTTTCCATCATTTCAGGTTTTAGTTCTTAGTTCCAGGTTTCATAATGCATTGTAATTCTGTGTAAGGCACATCAGAAGTGCCAAGACTTTCAAGCTTGAGGACATCGGCTACCAATATGCTACAAAAAAGTATCCAGTCAACAACAATACTTGAAACACACTCATACCCAAGTAACTTATTTTACCTGTCCTAGCTTCAGCTAAGTTCTTTGTCTCATCAGGCTAAATGACGAAGGAGAAACCAGAGCAGATTTCAGTTTTGGATTGTAAGCAGTGGATTTTTTGTGGTTGCTGTTTATCCCCCGATTAACTCTAGTTGATCAAGTATACCATCCATGCTATCCCATCTTATTTTCAGATGTACTGTATCTAGCACTGTTCAAGAAGACAGAGTACGATATGAGGGACAGCTGGCTGCCATCACTAGCCAGTCAAGTGTTCATTTGGAAATTTTTCCTTCATTCTGTAGCTTATGGAGATTTACAGTCGTTGTTGCTTAGCCCAGGTCAGCCATGATCAAAGCTATGAATGAACAGACACATTATCAAAGGTGCTTGTATATCTAACCTTACACTGCCCAACAGGTCCTTTCATTTTAAGATGGTAGGATGTGATCTGAAGGAAGTTTGCTTTATTTCTAGCAAGTTGAGAAAACTTGGAGAGGCTCCCTTACTGGACCATAGCAGCGCATTTATTAGCTACTAGCTCCTATTGGAGGGCTCATCATTGGGCCTTGAACCCAATAATGACACTTCATGCATTGAGTACATATTAAATTTTATTAAACTTGACCAATATTTTTCAAGCAATGAACAGTTTTTGTCAAAACAATGTTATGATATGTTGACTTGGAACTTATTGCAAAGCTTCATGATAAACAACATTTTTTGTCTTCTCATTCAGGGGCCAGTACAATTTTTTTCCTGTTTAACCTCTTTCTTTCTTTCTTTCTTTCTCTCTCTCTCTCTCCCTCTCTCCCTCTCTCTCTCTCTCTCTCTTTCTGTTGATTGTTTTCAACCATCACCATCACCAGTATCACCACTATCACCACTACAACTGCCATACACACACCATTCAGACTTCCGACGTCACCACCATCAACACCTTTGACTT
Organism: Octopus bimaculoides; assembly: GCF_046866305.1. Lineage (NCBI taxonomy): Eukaryota > Metazoa > Mollusca > Cephalopoda > Octopoda > Octopodidae > Octopus > Octopus bimaculoides. The sequence goes on from NC_142930.1 coordinate 130,116,034, forward strand.
CGCTACCTTCCCCTCCACCACCATCACCACCGTCTTTCATATCCCTTACTATCACCATCATGCTTGACCGCCTCAGCTACCACCACCACCATCATCCCTGTCACCTTTGCCTCTATCACAACTACAGTTCATACTATTACTATCACCACATTACCATCTCAACTGTCAATCTACTACCACCCTCACCGTCTCTCTGCCTACTATTACTCTCACCTCAGCAAGAGAAGTAGAAGTGTCATTGAATAGTGAGAGAGAGTTCAAAGTGTGACACACTGACACACAGAAATTCGTTTTGGCATTTATTATTATAGATAAGTGTCAATTCAATGGCAGAGTTACGCTTTTCTCAAAATCAATTCAACTAAGAATGAAAAACCAATTGGGGATTATTAGGCAAGTGAGAGCCTGAATGAGAGTTAGGATTGATCTTAACTCTTTTGATAACCCCACCCCTGGTATTATGACACATATATCTTGTTTTAAAGTGATCTAAATGAAAGTAAACTTCCATCAAAATTTCATGTTAATTTATGTTCCAAACACCAGACACATAATGAAAAAATTACTTTCATGAAATTCCTCCTTATTTTCAAAGTTAGTTAAAACAAGGGGTCTGTGTATTTCAATAAGAAGTACAGTAACAACAGGGTTAAGGAATGGATCTTGACAAAGGAAATGACCTTACATTCAAATCACTGCATGAGAGAGAGAGAGAGAAGAAGAGAGAGAGAGAGAGAGAGAGAGAGAGAGAGAGAGAGAGAGAAAGAGTGAGAGTGAGAGAGACAGACAGACAGACAGACAAACAGAATCTATACAATCTATGACAACATGAAAAGACAACATTAAAAAGAACATGATGCTGCTAGCATTGTTTTTGTTGTTGATAACGATGGTGATTCATGGAAAAATAAACAAATGATGTACCTTAAAAGCTTCCCATCAAACATGCTTCTGTCTAAATATTTGAATGTAAGATATGTAAAGACATGTATTCTGCTCCAGTTCATTAATTTTATGAACTTTTCTTCGCATTAAATCATCAAATACATATATATTCATATACAGAACCATTTCACTCAAAAGGAATTTTCTGCAAAATAAGAGGTAGAATAATATCTCCTCATTTTTCTTTCACAACGTCAATTTTTACAGGGTGAAGAGTTGGGTCATAAAGTGGACTGAGTTATCCTCAGTATATTACTGTTATTGTTTGATTAATACTGCACCATGAAGAGAAAAAAGTAATGATTTTAATGAAGACATAAAAATAATTTTTCCCATAAATAATTTTGTCACATTAAACCTTTAGTTAGCATAATTTTGTTAAAATATTTACTCTTTTACGCACTGGGGGTCGACATAATCGACTTAATCCCTTTGTCTGTCCTTGTTTTTCCCCTCTATGTTTAGCCCCTTGTGAGCAATAAAGAAATAAGAAACTGTGTGGAAGCCTGTTGTGCGTGCGTGTGTGTGTGTGTGTGTGTGTGTGTGTGTGTGTGTGTTTGCGTGCATGTGCATGGGTATCTTTGTGTTTGTCCACCCATTGCTTCATAACTGATGTTGTTTTGTTTACATCCCTGTAACTTAGCAGTTAGGTAAAAGAGACTGATAGAATAAATACTAGGCTTTAAAAAAATAGTACTGGGCCTGATTTGCTTGACTGAACTATTAAAGGTGATGCTCAAGCATGGCCACAGTCCAACTGATACTGAATCTAGCAAAGATAAATGATTCTGATGAGTGAAACAAGTAAAAGAATATAAGAATAAACCAGGAAAATAAAAGACAAAAAATTCTTAAAGTTATCTGAACAGATGAGATGCAGCTGAGAATAGTGTTTTTTTATAGAAGTTTCATAGCCAGCATCAGTGTTATACTAAGGTTTATCCAGTCAACATAGTAAAAATTGATCTTGAATCTATTGAGGATAAATGATTCAGTGAGTTGTAGCATCAATACGGTTTGTCAGTTTGCATTGGTAATTGTGATTACACTACAAATATACCCTGCAGTCCCGCAGTGTAAGCCAGCAGTATTTTTACAACAGAACTCATAATGAAATCTTGCCTAATGAAATATTTATTTTTGACATACAGGCTCAGGGATGGAACAATACTGTGAGCGAAATAGGTGAGCTATGGGCAGGGCAGTGCAGGGCAAGACAGGGCAGGGAAATGTGATAAAATAAAGGGAGGGATTACATCCAAATAAACACGATTTGGAAAAGAGAGTGGGGAAAAAAGGTGAGAGGAATGTTGACAGTCGGGTTAGACAGGATACATGCATGATAGACAGGAATACAATAATTTATTTTAGCTATCAGGTTTATCTATCCTCTGTCTGTCTGTTTGTTTGCTTGTTTGCCTACCTATCCATCTATCTAGACAGAAAGATGGATAAATAGAACAAGTAAGAAAGAAATAGAAAGAGAGCAAAGGGGAGGTTACCGGGAGGAGAAGATGAGAAACACAGATAGTATATTCATAGAAGTATAGACATTATATACACATACTTATACACACATGTATGTATGTATGTATGTATGTATGTATGCCTGCATGCATGCATGCATATATGCATCTATGTATGTATCTGGGTGTGTATATGTGTGTATACATATATGGGCATATGTATGTATACACAAAAATATATATATGGGGGCATGTGTATGTATATACATATATGGGGGTGTGGCTATGTATGTATGTATGTACATGCATATGCATGTATGAACATATGTACATATGAATGTGTCATTATCATTTTAATGTCTGCTTTTTCCTTCTCCACAACTGCATCAGTCAGATGAAACTATGCATGCATAAATGTGTGTGCATGTGTGTGTGTGTGTGTGTGTGTGTGTGCCTGTGAACACGTGCCTGTGTGCATTTTCAAACACTGACAAAAAAAAAAAAGAGAAAACAGTATAACATATATTTCTCTCCATCATTTGCTGCAGTCACCTCATCCTGGCCTCACCCAGCCAAAGCCTTTATATTACCTCACCTATTCTCACCACCCCCATTGTTCCTTGAGGGCATGTCCTGACACATTTTCACCATCATTTCTTTCACTATCACTCTCTTTGTCTTACTTGCTAACACATTCTCCTTTATTTTCAATTTTGGGTATCCATGTATCTATGCTAAAGTACAACCCGTATATCTTTCCCTTCAATACTTTAAATTTCTTAACTGACACAAAGCTACACCCATTCAATACTACTGTCTCTTCTCCACCCTACCAGTTGAGGGGGCTTTGTCTTGCAAGGTACTTGGTGACCCTGTCGATGCTAGTGTCACATTAAAAGCACTGGTGATAGTGCCATGTAAAAAGCACTGGTGCTGGCAGCATATAAAAAGCACCCAGTACACTCTGTAAAGTGGCTCGCCTTAGGAAGGGCATCCAGCTACATAAACCATGCCAATACAGACAATAGAGCCTGGTACAGCTTCCAGCCTTGCCAGCTCCTCTCAAACCATCCAACCCATGCCAGCATGGAAAACAAACAATAAATGATGATAATGACGATGATGATGATACTTTCAACAGGATGACATTACTTACTGAGGGCTCAAAATATCTCATAGCATGAGCATGACACAAGACCAAAGAAGAGATTTATAGACACATTCCATCCATCTCTATTATTGTAGATCAATACAGGGTAGAGTTTGCTAGCCAATCAATATATCATGCTGAATCTCAGGTTATATCAGAAGTTATATTTTGGAAACTTGCACAGCCTAGTGCAGGACAAAGACTTTACATCTACATTGATGTTATTTGCAGAGAAGTTGAGGACCTACCAAAGCTAATGGAAGACAGAGATTTCTGGTATGACTTAGTAAAACACATCTCAGTTGTGACCACTTAAAAAATATTAAGATCAGTGACCAAGGCAATAGACTAAATACATTAAAGTCATCACCGCCACCACAACCACCACCAGCACTATCATCACCACCATCATCATCACCACCATCATTATCACCACCACCATCATCACCACTATCACCATCATCATTTAATGTGCATGTTCCATGCTGACACAGGCTGGATGGTTTGACAAGATCTGAGTGATCCAAGGACTGCTCCAGTGTCTGATATGGTTTCTATGGCTGGATGCCCTTCCTCACACTAATCACATTACAGCATGTACCAGGTGCCTTTTCTGTGCCACTGGTAATAGTGAGGTCACCATTCAACTCTCTAAATTCCATACATTAAAGTATGTAATTTCTTCAATTTGACTGGAAATTCTGCTTTGTGTTCCTTCAAATGTTTTGCAAACAACTTGCACATGCAAGTGCTACCAGTCAAGAGCTCTGCATATCAGAAGCCAGCAAGTGTATGGGGTCATCAGGAGAGTATGCACACCATTTCAGGGCCTACCTCTCGACGGCATTAATGAGCACTGGCACTCCTGTCACTGGTTATCAAATAAAGTTCATCATTCTTCTAGCCATTACTCATCGTCTCTTTTTAACCGAATCCAGTGCCTAGCCTTTTCCACTGTGGTTTGGATATTGGTCATGGTGGTATTTACTTTATGATGAGTTAGACCCAACGATAACACCAGTCACCTCACACTGTGTCCAATAAAACAATTCCTTTCCCGTGTCATATATCAAACTTCTTAACTTTCCCAGTTTCTCCACTGCAGACCCTGTCATTTTATAAAGAGTTTGACATACCCTGTTTTCAAACTCTTTATATTTTCTATTCCCATTAGTAGCAGGCCACAGAACCCTCAGTTTCTTCTGAGTACTATTTCATAACCTGCAGTTTCTTGTCGGAAAGAGGTCTTTGCTGTAGTATTTATTGATGAAATAAGAATTAGCAGTGTACTTGGGGAAAGTCAATCAACTTCCCTAAATGTTGACCATGTATATTGATAAAAAAAAAATTTACTATGAAATCAGAAGAAAGTGAAATGAAACATTTTCAAGCTTATCTTAACAAACAAAATCAAGTATACCTACTTTTAACATAAGGAAAAGGATGTTATTTTACCATTCTTTATCACTTATAGATATAAAAAAAAAATAAATAGGAAAATATTATCTAAAAAAAAATAAAGAAAAATAAAGAAACTCGACTCAGAATAAATAATATTTAGGGAATTAAATAGGAACCCCCAAGAGGAGTGTTAATCTCATTTGAATCACTGAATTTGGGAAATTAAGATATTATGTGGGCACAGCATGGAATTTCTACCTCAGCTATTTCAATGATATTCTGTTAAAATTCTTTCACTTCTTTGAATGTCTTAGCAATAATACATTTTACTCTTTTACTTGTTTCAGTCATTTTACTGCGGTCATGCTGGAGCACCGCCTTTAGTCGAGCAAATCGACCCCAGGACTTATTCTTTGGAAGCCTTGTACTTATTCTATCGGTCTCTTTTTGCCAAACCGCTAAGTTACAGGGACGTAAACACACCAGCATTGGTTGTCAAGCGATGATGGGGGGACAAACACACACACACACACACACACACACACACACACACATATATATATATATATATATATATATATATATATACATATATACGACGGGCTTCTTTCCATCTACCAAATCCACTCACAAGGCTTTGGTCGGCCCGAGGCTATAGTAGAAGACACTTGCCCAAGGTGCTACGCAGTGGGACTGAACCCGGAACCATGTGGTTGGTAAGCAAGCTACTTACCACACAGCCACTCCTGCGCCTATGTTTTTGATAACTATTTTAGCACAAACCTGCACAGTATCACTTCTCAACAGACTATATGACAACTGTATATCAAGCACTACAAAATTAGTTGTATGCCACAGATAATATATGAAAATGAGGCAAAAACCAAAGAAAATAATAAAGAGACCCCTGAGGTAAGCTACTGGGTTTTATTTAAAGAACCAAGTGTGTGTCAAATGCTACATAGGAATTGATGATTTGAATCAAAGAAATTTTGCCAGTTATGAAACAATAACTTGACACACTTGAGTCAATCAGCTCTGAGACCCTTCAACTTTCTCATAATAAATTGCATCTGTTCTGTTTTATTTTTCTTATTTCTATATATCATTTATTGTGTTTTATTCCAACCCTGAACCAAAGTTGATTTTGTCTTTCATTCCTCCAAGGTCAACAAACAAAGTACTAGCATGGTGCTAGTTTCACCTTCATTTACTATAGCCTTAAAGTGTTGGTAAGGCACCACCACCTTCATGTACTATATCCTCATCCCTAAAAATGTTGCCCCCTTCTGTTAAGGATACACACACATATAGACAGACAGATAGATAGATAGATAGATAGATAGATAGATAGATAGACAGACAGACAGACAGACAGACAGACATATATATATATATATACATGTGTGTGTGTGTGTGTGTGTGTGTGTGTGTGTGTGTATACACATAATCCATACATACATATACTATCTAGTTATTTTTTTTAGTAAATCACCAGGAAGTATCTTCATAGCGGTACCTTCAACAGGAAATCATGTGAATTCCAACAATATTGAGTTTTCTACCCAAGGAAGAGGAAAAGAATTAGTAGAATGCTTTAAGTAGGGGGTAGGGGTTGGTGAAAGGAAATGAACACCTCTAAAAGAGAAATACTTAGTCTTAAAAGAAGCTGTGATATTTCTATCATGTGAATTCAGTAGCAAAGAAAAAAGGCATCAGAAATTTACCTAACGGAGACGAACATCCTGTAGAAAAAGGCGTTTTACCTCTCTTTTATTTAACCCATATAGATATCATCATGCCTCTGGTTCCATGAAACAAACCTGTTACTTTTAATGAGTTTATTTTGAATTTAGAACCATTGTACAGTTATGTTCTATACACCAACTTCATCATGAAGATGTTAGTTATTTTACTAACCCCACTCTTTATTTATTTTTAAAATTAATTGAAACATGTAGACAATGTTTAATTAGAAATATAACCACAAAAGGGTTAATGAGAGAAAAGCAAAAGTTAAGCATTGACCCTTGTTCTTATGAAAAGATACATTTTTAATAATAATATAAGCTTAGATTGTAACAATATTAGATCAATATTACAGTATTAGCTGTTATGTATGATCACAACATCATTATTTCAATATTTTGTTAGGTTAAATGTCAATCAGCCTCTGATTAGTTTAAAATCTGTTTGTAACGAATTCATTACTTAATCATGCCCAACATACATCCATATACTACCCAATGCCTATCGCCATCCCATCACACATGCACAGATATAGACTTTATGACATGATATCTCAGCTGATTGGTCAGAGTTCTTTCACCAGTTCTATGCTCACCATCTCTGGCAGCTCTTGTACCGCTCGCCTAACCCATCAAAAACAAAATGTGATTGAAACTATCCTTTTAGTCATATCACTCCACATCTCATACACAACAAAAACTCAATGTTCCAAGTCTCCAAGTGGTTTACTATAGCTACAAAAAATAAAAACAAGGCCTATAATACTGAAGAAATTCAACCATTTCCCAAAACTAGGCAGCATTATTCCAGCAAGATCACTATCAAAGAATACTTCTATGTACTGTGCAACCCTTGGTGCTCCTGCCCAACCAAACTGCAGCCAAGTCTTTCTGATTCCTTCCCCAGAAGGATTTCTACCAACCTTGGAGAATTCTTTTTTCCTCCATTTCTTAACCATGATGCTTCTGTGAGCAGCAATCCTGTTGAGAAGGCCTCAACTTTTGCTACCTACTTATACATCCAAATCCACACTGCACAAACTTAGGAAACTTCTTACAAAACTATCCCCTTCTACTCCACCATGTTTACCTTCTGGCAAACATCCAAGCAAAGTTCAATGTAAGAGGGCCAGCATTTCTGATGATATTCCTTGTAATACCCTCAAACAAAGCAAGTGTCAACTTGCAACAGTTTAAGCAGAACATTAACAGCATCAATTTCACTGGTCTCAGAGGGCTTGCAAAGGCCATGGGTAACTACCTTTTCCACCAAATCCAGCAAGTAAAAGAAAGAAAGAAAAAAAAATACTCATTAACTGGTTCCACTCAGTGAGGTGTGGCCATGCTTGGCAGTGATCATATCAGCATATTATTGATTTACTATAATTTAATATCAGTTTAGAACAACTCTGCATCAATATACATTAATAATAGATCAATATTTGATAGGCTCAATGCATGATCAGTATTATTTGATTAGATAGGAATTTAATATCGGTGCATACAATGGGTTTAAAAAAGGTGCAGTAAGATCTCTAGATAACTGATTTGTTGTTTAACCCCAGATTAGCAATGATCAAGCAGTCATCATAATCAGGCTCCCTGGTAATATATATTTAAAAATATAATATCACATATCAAATATTACAGTATTATCAAAACTCACAGAATGTGGGAAAGAGTTTTTATTGATATATGTATTACACCGCTCACTCTCACACACACATATGCACATAACTATATCCACCACTTATATAAAACAGAACTGTGTTTTCTGTAATTCAATATATTTTCCTTAACTAGTAAGAGACCCACTGGTAAATTCCACGGCTAATACCCTCTTTAATCATTTCTAAACTTATGATCAAAAAGCATTCCAATCATGCCCATCCTATCTTTTTGCATATCAGGGAGTATATTAAGGGGTAGGGCATATTTTAAGATATGGCAACTATATCTAGCAGGTTGAGTGATTGAATATAGTTCTTTTCCTTTGTAAGAGTAATTAATAGTAGAGACATTGATGACATGAAAAACCATAAACTGGTCAGTTTGAGCCTGTGAGTGGAATTGTACGATATACTATACAATGTTAGCTTAATGAAAGGTGGAGGTGGAATGCAAGTGAAGTGTAACAGAGCATTAATGCATCAGCTGGTATATGAAAGAGAGGCAGAAGTACACGAATTGACTAATGATGCAAAGGTACAATACCAGCTGTGTAAAAACAAGCCATGTATTAATAGAAGGTACTTATGGCAGAGAAGATACAATGAGGTTGGATTTTACAATGTTCGGTCTCACAGACAAAATACCAATAAATAACAAGAAATGGCAAAAAGCCAACCAGTGCTAGTATGATAGAAAGTATATTCAAATATTGACAATATATTTGATAGTGATTATTATCATGGACGGTTATGGTCAACTGAGTCATTGCTTATTTCCTGTTTCCATCACATTGGATAAGATTTATTTTAGCACTGCAAATTACCAAATCACTCCTTTCATCAGTTTTGTCATCCAGCCACTGCTTACAACAGAAATATCTACTTAGGTGGATTTAGCCACTCTGTGTTAATTAATAGGGACACACAAACAATGCAGTACCGCTCATTGGTTACATACAGGCAACTTTTTGGTTGGTTTTAATGTGCAATATCCTGTTGTCTTGGTTGTCTGGATCTTCGCTCGTTACAGTAAACGAGGAAGTCTATCATCTGTTTTATATTTTAACAGAAGCAATCAAACACTTAAGCTTTTATTTTCATTCTTATAAATTGATACACGTGTTCTATTGCTGTTACTATCATCACTACTATACCACTACTAACAATAGTAATAACTCATCATCAACAACAACATCACCCTCACAATAATTATCATCTTTGTTTATCCAATTCTATATAATGTGAGGGAGCCATGTCACTCTTCTATAGCAAGTCACCTGTACATATTTCTCTATCATACTTAACCCCTAAACACCTGGTATAAAGCCACCTCCCCCTCTACTACAACCTCACTCAGTTGAGGGGGTTACTTTTTTTAGTATCTTTCAGGTTATTTGGCAACCTCCCTAATGCTGGTATCGTGAAAAAGTACATTCTATAAAGTGGTTAACATTAAGAAGGGCATCCAGCCATAGAAACCATGCCAGCATAGATAATGGATTTCAACACAGTCTTCCAGTTCACTAGATCCTGTCAAACCCATCCAACCCATGCTAGCATAGAAGACAAGTTATATAATGATGATGATGATGATGATGATTACCATAGTTTTTACTATCATTAGCAATATCATCCAATAATTTTTTAATGATGATACGGAATGGAATAAAACATAAGAAGCAAGGAAAATGGTTGTTGATTATGTGGAATAAATACGATCAAAATTTGAACCAATCTTCTGGCTCCTAGTACAGTTCAAAACCACAGCAAAATATAAATTTAGGTTCTGAAAATGGCATAAACATATCTTATAAAAACCTATTATTAATTGTTCAATTGAAACAAATTTGTCAAAACATATAACTAAAAATTCTTCCAGCTCTTTATTCAATGCTACATAATTATATGAGCCATATATCTATATATCTCATATGGTATTATTTCAAGCAAATATTTCTCTCTTTCATTGCTTATTTTCCAATCTTTTAAATCTTTAATTGCTGTGTGCATGGACATAACTGAGTTTTGGTTATTGTTCGGTATTGATTTTCTGCAACTATATATGCCTAAGAATGATATCTATTAACACTAGTGATTAAAATATCTTTAAAATCTCACTGCAGTCTACAGTTTGGTGACCTCTATTTAAAATGATGAAAGGTAAAATGAAAATAAAATGATTTAAATCAGAGATGCAAGGACATGCTGTAAAGTTTTACAGTTCTGTTTTGAGTGTCAATCAAAATATTTAGTAGTTTGATGGCAATAACTCATATATATTAATGTGCCTCACCTCGTAAAAGATTCAGTAAATGCTCCCATATAAAACACTAACCAGACAGTAAATTCTCTCAGGAGACTTAAACCACAAAGAGAACATTCTCATGTAATGGTCTCCTGTATAGAGTATGCCCACCACCATAAATCACCCACATGAAGAAGACTCTTATACATTAAATTACTGAGTGAACTTCTTTGTGCATTAAATCACTGTGTGTAATATTCTTATATAATAAATCATTTAAGAAATTGTTCTCACACAAATACAATCTCCAATCTAGGACTATTCCAAAGCAACAGGCTAGTCTTGAAGTCCCTGATACAATAAACCCTCTCCATTTATACTCTTGCATTATAAGTCACTAACTGAACATTCTAACAGTAAACTACATAGTGAATACTCACACATGCAGGTGTGGATGTGTAGTAAGAAGTTTGTTTCACAACTACATACTGCATGTAAAAAGCACCGATGCCAGTGTCACATAAAAAGCACTTTTGGTGGTGCCGTGTAAAAAGCACCTGCGCTAGTGCAATGTAAGAAAACACCCGTGCTGGCACCACATGAGAAATACCCATCTTGGTGCCATCATGGAAGCAGTTGGGGATTGGTGACAGGGACCCTCACTAACCCTCCAGCGATCAAGCCATAGAAAATCTGTTTCAACAAATTCCATCTGACTGATAATGATGATTATATATAGCTTTTTTTACTCTTTTACTTGTTTCCGTTATTTGACTGTGGCCATGCTGGAGCACCGCCTTTACTTGAACAAATCGGGCCCAGGACTTATTCTTTGTAAGGTTAGTACTTATTCTATCGGTCTATCAGTCTTTGGCCAAACTGGTAAGTTATGGGGACGTAAACACACAAACACCAGTTGTCAAGCGATGGTAGGTGACAAACATAGACATACACACACACACACACACACACACACACACACACACATACATATATATACGATGGGCTTCTTTCAGTTTCTGTCTACCAAATCCACTCACAAGGCTTTGGTCAGCCTGAAGCTATAGTAGAAGACACTTGCTCAAGGTGCCACACAGTGGGACTGAACCTGGAACCTTGTAGTTGGGAAGCAAGCTTTTACTACACAGCCACTCCTCTGCCTATATATATATATATATATATATATATATATATATATATATATATATATATATATATATATATATATATAAGCTACCAAATCCACTGCGAATGCCTAACGCTATACTAGAAGACACCAAAGATGTCAAGTAGAGCAACTGATCTCAGAACCACATGGTTGGGAAGTGAACTTCTTAACAACATAACCATGCCATATCTAGTGTGTGTGTGTGTGTGTGTGATGTGTGTGTGTGTGTGTGTGAGTGACTGTATGCGTGTGTGTGTGTGTCTGAGTGTGTTTGTGTGTGCATGTTTGTGTCTGTGTTTGTGAGTCTGTGTGTGTGACTCTGTGTGTGTGTGTGTGTGTGTGTGTGTGTGTATTTATGCATGTGTGTGTGTGACTTTGTGTGTGTGTGTATTTGTGCATGTGTGTGTGTGACTGTGTGTGTGTGTATTTGTGCGTGTGTGTGTGTGACTCTGTGTGTGTGTTTGACTCTGTGTGTATGTATGTGTGTGACTGTGTGTGTGTGTGAGAGACTGTGTGTGTGTGTGGACTGGACTGGATTGCTGATATTCAGTCCACTGTAAGTTGGCAGTCTGAGCATGTTCTTTCCACCAAGTAATCATACTGGTTTAAAGAGCCTACTCTGTCACACTGGCTCAACATGGTTTGGCAGAGGGATGTAGCTTCTACACTCTTACCTAGGAGTAGTTAAGTCAATTATAATTGGCTCTAGAACTCAACTGGTCCTTATTTTATCAACCCCGAAAGGGTGAAAGGCAAAGTCAGCATTAGCAAAATTTGAACTCAGAACATAAGGACAGATGAAATATTTATTTCTTTATTGCCCACAGGGGGCTAAACATAGAGTGGACAAACAAAGACAGACAAAGGGATTAAGTCAAGTACACCGCCCCCAGTGCATAACTGGTACTTATTTAATTGACCTCGAAAAGATGAAAGGCAAAGTTGACCTTGGCAGAATTTGAACTCAGATCGTAACGGCAGATGAAATACTGCTAAGCATTTCGTCCGGCATGCTAACAATTCTGCCAGCTTGCTGCCTTATATATATATACACATTCATACATACACACACACACATACACACACACACACACATACACACACACACACACACACACACACACACAGACATATGAGATTGGAGCCTGGTGCAGCCTCCTAGCTTGCCAGTCATCAGTCAAACCATCTAACTCATGCCAGCATGGAAAGCAGATGGACGTTAAAAGATGATGATATGATGATGATGATGGTGATATATATATATATATAACAGACTATGGAACCTGATGCAGCCCCTGGCTTTACCACTTACAGTCAAGTTGTTCAACCCATGCCAACATGAAAAACAGATTCTAAATGATGAAGATGATGATGATGATGATGATATATGTTATCATCTCTTACGTGAGAGAGCGATTCTTTCTATCCTGTTGGCTGTATAGCTTTTTCCTTCTGTTCCTTATCTAGTCGTCTTATTCTGCTATTCAGTGACTACACACATGGAAGCATACATGCACAACCACTATTTTAATATGCAATATCCGAGCTTGTCTTATTAAACTGTTCAGTATACCTTAATACAATACCTGTGGGTGGCACTACTTCTCACTCTCTATAGCAATAAATAATTCCATAATAGTCTCTCACACAATGGACTACTGACTTAATCTGTTCTTCCTGAGTAAAAGAGAGGATAGATTCTCAAAGCAATCCTTTAAGCAATAGATAAGGATTTATTGTAGTTTATAAAGGTGGTTAGGTATATAAGTTATTGAACTATGCTATTCGCAGTTCGTGAACGCATATCTGCTGCAGATGCTTCATTGTGACCAAGGAAAGAAGCACACTTGATTTTGCATACATCGGTTCACTAAGCTGATTGCAAAGGTAGATCTATTGGGAATGTGAATTGTAATAAATTAGCATTGTATACAGGAGAATTTTATCTCTCATCTGTTAATTTTATGAAACCAGGCGGTGAGCTGGCAGAAACGTTAGCATGCCGGGTGAAATGCTTAGCGGTATTTCGTCTGTCTTTATGTTCTGAGAGTTCAAATTCCACCGAGGTCGACTTTGCCTTTCATCCTTTTGGGGTTGATAAATTAAGTAGCAGTTGCGTACTGGGATCGATCTAATCGACTAGCCCCCACCCCCTTCCCCAAGATTTCAGGACTTGTACCTAGAGTAGAAAAGAATATTATGAAACCAGAGCTAAACACTATATTATAAACATGCAGTGATATTTGTCTTTTACTAACATATTTTATTACAGAGAACCTTTTATATCAAGGATAGAAAACAGTTATTAAATTAACATTAATTTAGAATTAAATTATTATAGTTCACTGATTAAATTACATATATTTCAAAGCCATTAACTTTAGTGGCCCATTATATAAGAACAGGTTTGTTGTATTCTTACATTCATTTCAGTTTTATTCCAATATTCCTCCTCTTTTAACCTCTCTGCATTTCCATTTCTTATTCCTCTCTTCAACAACATAAAAATTAACAAAGAAAAAGTCCAAACTTAAAAATGAAAACAATATTTAAACTTTAAAAAGAAAATTAGGTGAATCCATTAATAATTAGATATTACTTTCTTACTTAAAAAAAAAGCTATTTGCAACTATTCTTTTTATTTGAACCATATCCTTGTCACAGATGACAAAGTAATAAATAACTAAATATATAAATATATATATATATATATATATATATATATATATATATATATATATATATATATATATATATATACCCACATATATATATATATATATATATATATATATATACCCACATATATATATATATATAAATAAGCAGCATGTAAAAAAAATATGATGACATTTAACTTGTTTCAACTCCTCAGCATTATTATTCTTTGTTAAAAGCCATTAGAAATCTAAATTAACTGAACAGCATATTATATTCTTCTTGTGTATTGTTTGCGTATTATTATATTACTGTTCTATTTTCATTGCCACCCTTTCAAAGAAACCAAAAGGATTTTTTTAAAATAGAAAAAAGAATCAAAGAATTAAAAAAACAAAAAATATATATAGGCGCAGAAGTGGCTGTGTGGTAAGTAGCTTGTTTCCCAACCACATGGTTCTGGGTTCAGTCCCACTGCATGGCACCTTGGCAAGTGTCTTTTACTATAGCCTCAGGCTGACCAAAGCCTTGTGAGTGGATTTGGTAGATGGAAACTGAAAGAAACCCATCGTATATATGTGTGTGTGTGTGTATGTATATGTTTGTGTGCCTGTGTTTGTCCTCACCAACATCGCTTGACAACCGATGCTGGTGTGTTTACATCCCCGTAACTGCTAAGTTTCTTGCTTTGGAGACACATGTCGAGGCAGGATGTTCATATTCTTTTCTACTCTAGGCCTGAAATTTTTGGGGAGGGGACCAGTCAATTAGATCGACCCCAGTACGCAACTGGTACTTAATCTATCGACCCCCAAAACAAAGTCGACCTTAGCAGAATTTGAACTCAGAACGTAAAGACAGACAAAATACCGCTAAGCATTTCGCCCGGCATGCTAACGTTTCTGCCAGCTTGCCACCTTGATGTTCTTCATATTGGATGGCAATTGTATGATATCTTCATTGAGCATCTGCTGTAAAGAGCTGAAACAATAGCACAAAAATGTTTTCCAATGTTCTAACAATTTGACCAACTCACTGCTCACATCTCTGCATAATTAACAAATATAACTTAATTTTGAGTTCAAGTTCTTTTATGGCCATGAGCCAACAGGCTGGAATAGATAAAGGACTGAAAGAGCATGCATGATAAATCCATACTTATTCTTAATATATAGCAATTGTGAAATTCTAACTTTTATTATACTGTCATTACTCAGTCATTATACAGTCAACCCTACAAAAACAAAAACATTATCTTTAATTTTGATATATTCTTTCTAAGTTTCAGTGGTTTATGAAAAAGTAAATAAATATAATAAAATATGATAAAAAGCAAAAGAAAGTAAATTTGGTTAGAACGCTTTAACAATGGCAATTTACCAAAATAAATTGACAAAATCAACACAAAGCGAGATGTAACTGCAGATATTTTGAGCAGATCAGTAATATTTCGGTGCTGATTGAGTCTGAATATATTTGCCATTAATGGTTTATCAATTTACTGTGTTCTATTTTCTGCACTGCAGCTAGTATTGATTGTCAGCTTTGTAGGAACAACTGTCTTTTAAGTACATGCTTTAAAACTAGAACAGTTTGATGTTAGAGGAGAGGAAACAAGTGGAAGAAAGATCTGTAAATTATTAGAGTGACATAGAACTCACTTATGGAATATCAGTACAGCTTAATTAATAAAGCAAATAGCAGGATTTCTAGAAACAGAAGGTGAGAGACAAAATTCAATCCTATTGGGTTTAATGAAAATATTCTTTCTTTTGATATATTAAAAATTAAATAAATATCCTACAGATGTGATTGTATGAGGTTGAAGATGATTAATACAGAGGAAATGTGCCAACTATATGCTTTACACCATGCAGTTTTTGTTTCCCATGGTTTTAAGTTCAAATCTTGTAGATGACTTTACCTTTACTCAAACTAAATTTGAATTTTCACATGGATGGCCTGGATGAAAATTCTTCCCTGAGACAGTAGTGTGAAAATACATTGTGCTATGAATCTCAGCATTGGATTGTAGGACATACATTTCTGCATTCTTTCACATTATCAGCCAGGAACACCAAATCTGTCATTTACAGCTCAATAATAAGAACAAATTCATTCTTACATTGGAACAACATACAGTACATTTGGTGATGTGAATATTCACTTTTAGCTTGACCAAGCTTTAAGCACATCAACAAATGTTCCATATGCTGTTCAAATATAAGAACAGATTCATTCTTATCAGTCTATGAATGACAGATTTGGCGTTTGGTGTTTGTTGCTGGCATGAAAGAATGCAAAATACACGTATCTTAAGATCCAATGATATCGTTCACGATGTGGTTTCCCATATGTTGCTTAGGAAGAAAATTTTCTCCTGAGAATATTTTCACAGCAGAAGGTCTTCCCACATCTGAGCATCCTCAAGTATGATAAACATGACTTTATATCAATATGGCTTTGAGTTCAGTGCCACTGCATGGCACCTTGGACAAGTGCCTTTTGCTATGGCTCAGAGATAACCCAAGCCTTGTGAATAGGTTTAATTAGCTGAAACTCAAATAATTCTATTGTTCATTTTTGTGTGTGTGTGTGCTTGTGCGTGTGTATGTGCATGCATGCATGTGTGCTACTGCATCTATGTCTTGGTATCATGCGATAGTTGTAAATGAGTGTCACCATCATACATTGATTTCCAGTCACTTTGTTTGTTTCCAGTCTTTCATGAAAACATGTTCGATCACGGGAAAATTCTATCTTGCTTGGAAACATGTGAGGGTTGGCACCAGGGAGTGGGGAAAAGGATGAGAGAGAAAACCTGCCTCAATGAATTTTGTTCAACCCATGCAAGTATCGGAGAAATGGATGTTAAAACGATGATGTGTGTGTGTCTATGTATGTATGTATACATGTACACACATGTAGAGATTTACATGTATACATGTTTCAGTTCCCTCTCTCACACACAAATAAATACACATACACTCGCTAGATAATATTACTTTAATGTTCTAATAAAATCTTCCTCTTATCAAACATCACTTCAAATGATATTTTTATCTTGTCTTGTTGGAAATAAAAGAAAAAAAACTGCAGCAAGTGCAGGCATGTTCTCTAATGTAATTAATAGTAAAGAGTTCACTTCCCTTATCTGCATAATATCCTGTAAACGCAAAGACGTTAGAAATGTTGAAATGCAATATATGAATAACAGCTTCAGAGTATATATATATGTGTGTGTGTGTGTGTGTGTGTGTGTGTGTGTGTGTATAAATATATTATATATATATATTTTTACACATAAACACAAATATATAAACAACAGCTAGCTCTTTGTCACAGGCTTCTTCTAAAAGGTAGTAATGATTTCTTAATTAAGGCATGAAACTTAGGCAAATTAAATTAAGTGTATTTCCCCACAGGTGCAATGCATCACTTGCAGTAGGATACAAACTGATAATTAATGGATGCAAACTGATGATTAACAAGCCAGTTCTTTGGTTCTTTTACATCTTTGTTCCTTACTTTCTCTTATATGTAATAAGGGTTATGTTCAGTAATCCATGTACATAAATAAACCTAAAAGGGATTGATCTTCTGTTATTTAATTGCAGTTTCAACTCTGAACAGCCTAGCTTAACAGTGATGTGTTGCATTAAAATCTGGGGATCCTTGTTTTAAAGATGTTAATGGGTTTATTGAGAGAGAATTTGCTGTTATTTTGAGCAAGTGAAATGACTATACATAAGCGCTGACATGGCTGTGTGGTAAGAAGTTTGCTTCCCAACCAGATGAATACAGGTTCAGTTCCACCTTGGGCAAATGTCTTCTGCTGTATTCCTTGGGCTGACCAAAGCCCTGTGAATCAATTTGATAGATGGAAACTGAAAGGAGTTCGTCAAGTGTGTGTGTGTGTTTGCGCGTGTGTGTGTGTGTGTATGTGTGTATGGGTGTGTGTGTGTCAGTGCATGCGTGCATATGAGTGTGTGTGTGTGTGTGTGTATATATATGTGTGTGTGTGTGTGTGTGTGTGTGTCAGTGTTTGCCCCCAGCTACCGATTGATATCCATTGTTGGTATGTACACGTCCCTGTAGCTTAGCAGTTTGGCAAAAGAGACCGACAGAATAAGTATCAGGCTTGATGAAAATAATTACTGGGGCTGATTCATCTGACTAAAAATTCTTCAAAGGCAGTGCTCCAGCATGGCTGCAATCTAATGACTGAAACAAGCAAAAACGTATAATAGATTTTTCACTTGGGTCATATAGTAATAAATTTGCAAGAATGAAGTTTTGCATTTTGGAGGAGAATAACTGGAAGTTGTGATACTTATGTCTTTGCTTTGAGCTTTTATGATACAACAGAACTGAACTGAAGGACATTTGATGAGGAACTACAGCATAATTGAGGACTTTATCTATTAATACCTCTCTGCGGTGTTATTGCATTGATTTATGATAGACAATGGGTTAAAAAAATTTTTTTTTATTAATGTCAGTATAAAGCTTAAAAAGTCTATAGATGGGAAAATAGAACCATGCAATGTTTGTGGGGCTTTTTTCTTTTTGCTCTTTTTTTTTTTTTTTTTTTCAAAGGATATTAATGACTTAAAATAAAGCAATTCCAGCTGGGAAACAAGACAGGCCATTGTGTGGATGAGTTTGTGCAAATATATATGTATACACACACACACACACACATTTAAGTGTGTGTGTTTGTATGTGCTCTTGTCTAGACATGTGATGATTGTAAAATCATCATCACCATAACAACAACAACAACAACAATAATAATAATAATCCTTTCTACTAAAGGAATAATAATAATAATAATAATAATAATAATAATAATAATAATAATAATAATAATAATAATAATAATGATACAAGCAAGATTGTTCATTTCCAGTCTTCTTTGCCAAGGAGAAATATTACCTTGCTTGGAAAGAGGTGAGGGTTGGCATCTAGCTGTAGAAAATCTGCCCCAACAAATTCTGTCTGACCCATGTTAGTATAGAAAAGGGGACACTAAATGATGATGATGAAGAAGATGATGACGATGATGTCAGGTTGCTTGAGAACACTGCTAGAAACATGTAAGCCAGTACAATGTTGCATAGTCAGGTTATCTGCATACATCCCCAGCTTCAATCTGGTGAAGAGTGACACCAGAAATTCAGTAAGACTAAAACAATACCTGTCAAAGGGATAGACGGACCCACTGAAGAGCCAATTACCATCTACCTACAGCATACAAACTTGGAAAATTTAATCTGGTGTCCAGCACATTGTAAGACCACTGCAAGTAAAGCACTTCCTGAGCTCTTACTAAAGCAAGTCCGAGGGAGAAGGGTTATTCCAATAAAAAGCTTGAGAAATGCTGCCCAGCAAAATCATGGTACACTGTGTGCCTTCACCATCATCATCATTGTCATCATCATTTAACGTCCGCTTTCCATCCTGCCATGGGTTGGACAATTTGACTGACAACTGGCAAACCGAGAGGCTGCACCAGGCTCTAATCTGATTTGGCAAGGTTTCTACAGCTGGATGCCATTCCTAATGCCAACCACTCAGAAAGTGTAGTGGGTGCTTTTTATATGCCACTAGCATGGGAGCCAGTTAGACGGCACTGGCATCAACCACGCTTGAATGGTGCTTTTTACGTGTTACCGCTATGGGTGCCAGTCAGATGGCACTGGCATCGGCATATGACTAGAATTTCACTCAGTTCAATAGGTCTTCACAAGCATGCCATATCACCTAATGACTGAAGGGTGCTTTTAAACAGGCCAGTTATGCAACACTGGCATTGGCCACAACTATGATCTCACTTGGCTTGGTGGGTTTTCTCAAACACAGCTTATCTCCAAAGGCCTTCATCATATATATATATATATATATATATATATATATATATATATATATATATATATATATTTGGGCTGCTAACAAAGCACTTCATTTTTGCAAGGAGAGAAATCTTATAGCTAGATTTGTTTGATGTTTTTTTTAGAGGAAAGCTTAGAATGTGAATCACAAATACTGCAATACATATCCATTCACCCATCCATCCATATGCACATATACATAAATGTATATATACACACACACACACATATATATACATACACACACACACACACACACACACACATATACATACATATATGGAGAAAGAGAAAGATATACAAGCAACATCAGACACATTTCTACATTGGGTAGCAGAAGCATGTTGCAATATTTTAAAATTTCAAACAAAACAAGATAACAAAATTGATTTACAGCAGAATGTGATAGGAGATCAGTCTAAGTGAAAATTCAATTACAAAAGAAATCAAGCATTGTGCTGCCAAAAATGAAAGAATTTAAACTTTTAACTTATTGTTGTGATTATTGAATTACAATTTGGGGATAAAATTTAACAACTGGATTCAAAGCATGAATACCATGGAGAAACTGACCGAGTTAATTATCTTGACAGAGTAAATAATCTTGAGAGAATAGACACACAAACATCCCAACACTGAAAGATTTGACAGTTTACAGGAACAGAGGTGATTCTCTTGGGAGTCTAAACAAAATTATGTGTATTTTCATTTGTGAAGTGAACTACACTTCCAAAAGATTAATCAATTTTAGTATTGGGAAATTCATATATCTATTATCTATAGTTTATTTGCTCATTATATATCATCAAATAACCACCATCATCATTACCATCATCATCATTTTATGTCTGCTTTCCAGGCTGGCATAGGTTGGACAAGTTGTCATGATTGTGTCAGTTGTTATTTGTAGTTATTGCTTTCATTATTACAAGATCAGCGGCTGTCTGCTGCTTCTCTCTTTATATATTCTGAGTAAGGACGATTGACTGCCATCTCTAGCAGACAGGTATCCAGTACCGATGATGGGTAACAACCCAGAAACTGTGGCCTACTGGTCCTGTCAAGCTGTAGGGGAGTGATTCGCTCCCTTACTCACAATATATCAGATACAAGTTGTGTGTCGTTAATCAGCTGGAAAAGACGTTTTCCTGGAGTTAAAATGTAGTAACAGTTCTGTATAGAAAAGCCATGTTATAGTGGCAAAAAAAACGTTACTATATATATTATGTTATAATGAAAACCACAAGCCTTGTGGTTTTCATTATAACATTATCTTTTACCCTTTAGCGAGTACTAGTTTACTTGTTAAAGCCTTATCATACTAATGTGTGTGTGTGTATGTGTGTGCACACACGCATGTATATATATATATATATATATATATATATCAAAAGAAATGGTTTCAACTGGGAATTGAAACTACATTGTAGACTTAGATCACTGAAAGTTTATCTTATTTGTTAAGGTATTTGCCATCCTTAATAAGATATGAACAAGAAGGAAAACAGAAACTACATTTCCTACTTTGTAAATACAAAAAGAAGGCCTTCAATCGTTTACAAGATGAAACTACCAAATTAATTTGTCTCTTAGTTATGTTTCTTTCATCACTAGGTGCAGGAGTGGCTGTGTGGTAAGTAGCTTGCTTACCAAACACATGGTTCCGAGTTCAGTCCCACTGCGTGGCACCTTGGGTAAGTGTCTTCTACTAAAGCCTTGGGCCGACCATAGCTTTATGTGTGGATTTGGTAGACGGAAACTGAAAGAAGCCTGTCATATATATATATGTGTATGTGTGTATGTGTGTGTGTGTGTATGTGTGTGTTTGTGTGTGTGTGTGTGTGTTTGTCCACCCCTCCCCACCCATCGATTGACAACCGATGGTGTGTTTACGTCCCTGTAACTTAGCGGTTCTGCAAAAGAGACCAATAGAATAAGTACTAGGTTTACAAAGAATAAGTTCTGAGGTCGATTTGTTTGGCTAATAAGACGGTACTCCAGCATGGCCACAGTCAAATGACTGAAACAAATAAAAGAATAAAAGAAAAAAAAAGAAAGAAAACAAGAAGTTCAAATTGAAGCAAATGCTAATGGGATCTATGATAAAGATACAGTTGTCAAGAAGAAAATGTTAAGTTGAATTAACAACAGTAATTTGGTGGTGAGTTGTGGTGATGGAATAGCACACAGACACACTAATCAATAATGTTGTGACATACAATGACTCACAGAAATTGTCAATACAACTTGATTGGCTAATAAACAAGTGCCAAGATTAAAAAAATAAAAATAGGGAACAAAAAGAAAAGGAGAAAGAAAACAAGCTACATTTCCTAATTTGTAAATACACAAAGAAGGCCTTCAGTCTTTTACAAGATGAAACTACCAAATTAATTTGTCTTTTAGTTGTTTCTTTCATTATCTGTCGATGAATGTTTACAATTTGGTAATATTAAGGTTTTTATTTTGTGGAACAAATGACAAGCTGATAGCTATGAGACCCTTGCAGGTAAATTAATGGCAAATGTAAACATGTTAACAAAATTAATGCAATTAAAATATTTAAAAAATTGCTTTGTTCTAATGCTTAAATTTTAAATTACCAACAATTTTCATCAGGAATGGTAATACTGGTTACCTCTGTGTACACTTATGTTACTCACTGAAGGATAACTGGGGAAACAGCAAAGTATTTTATAAAATTAATGACAGTTCTAGGTTATGGTTTAATTATCGTTCAAGATAACTATTCAATTGTTCATATTGTGGTATTTTGGTGGGGTCATACTGCCAATAGTGGAGGTGCAATGGCCCAGTGGTTAGGGCAGTGGACTCGTGGTCATAGGATCGCGGTTTCGATTCCCAGACCGGGTGTTGTGAGTGTTTATTGAGTGAAAATACCAAAAGTCCCACGAGGCTCTGGCAGGGAATGGTGGCGAACCCTGCTGTACTCTTCCACCACAACTTTCTCTCACTCTTACTTCCTGTTTCTGCTGTGCTTGTAATTCAAAGAATCAGCTTTGTCACACTGTGTCACGCTGAATATCCCCGAGAACTACGTTAAGGGTACAAATGTCTGTGGAGTGCTCAGCCACTTGCACATTAATTTCACAAGCAGGCTGTTCCGTTGATCGGATCAACTGGAACCCTCGACGTCGTAAGCAACGGAGTGCCAACAACAACTGCCAATAAAAGCACACACATTGTTCATGCTTCATTTCAGTTTTTATCACCATTTAATTAGATAATTAATGAATTGAACAATTGGTTAATTATTTAATTCAATAGTAAAAAAAAAACTGAAGTGAAATATAAAGAGTGCATGTGCTTTATTGGCAGTAAAATCATCCCAATATACAACATTAATTTCAAGACATGATTTCACATCAAAAATCTTGCAAAACAAATGCAAAACCAGAATATTCAATAGTTCAACCAGGATAAAATGACCAAATGAAAAACATATTAGACTAGGTTTTAATCTGTTACAAGTGTTGTGTTTTAAAGCAATATATTTATTTTACCACAGTGTCAGCTTACAAAACTATTGAGATATTAATGTTTTAGGTGGGGTGGAGTTACCAGAGATGGATTAGCATCTTTACCACAACAACGTTTATTCATTTATTCCCAGAGAAAACAGAGCTGAGCAGGAACCTTGAAAGTCATAAAATAATTACTAAGTGCATTTTCTAACAAGTTTAATATAACAAAAATTAACTTTCATTTAATGCTTTCATTTATCATTATTATTATTATTAGTAGTAGTAGTAGTAGTAGTAGTAGTAGTGATGGTGGCGGCAGCAGCAGCAGCAGCAGCAGTAGTAGTAGTAGTAGGAGGAGGAGGAGGAGGAGGAGGAAGTCGGCAAGCTGGCAGAATCATTAGCACGCCTAGCAAAATGCTTAGCGAGCATTTCATCCATCTTTACATTCTGCGTTCAAATTCTGCCAAGGTCGACTTTGCCTTCCATTATTTTGGGGTTGATAAAATAAGTGCCAGTTGAGCACTGGGGGTCGATGTAATCGACTTAACCCTCTCCCCCCAAGCTGCCCTTGTGGAAAAATTTTAAATCATTATCATTATCATTATTATTATTATTATTATTATTATTGCATAATTTAAATCACACAGCAAATTATTTAAGACTTGATTTAATCTCTTCAGTGAGACCTTACCGATAATTCTTGTTCTATTTTTCAACTATCTGTTGAAAAAGCACCATTCAAGTGTGGTCGATGTTAGTACTGGCCAACTGGCTCCCATGCTAGTGGCACATAAAAAGCATCATTTGAGCATGGTTGATGCCAGTGCCACCTGACTAGCATGTAAAAAAAGCACCATTCATGCATGGTTGATGCCAGTGCCGTCTGACTGGTTCCTGTGCCGGTGGCATGTAAAAAGTATCATTTGAGTGTGGCTGATGCCAGTGTTGCCTGACTGGCCCCCATGCTGGTAGAATGTAAAAAGCACCCACTACACTCTTGGAGTGGTTGGCGTTAGCAAGGGCATCCAAATGTAGAAACCTTGCCAAATCAGATTGGAACCTGGTGCAGCCTACTAGCTTGCCAGTTCTCTGTTAAACCATCTACCCCGTGCTAGCATGGAAAGCAGATGTTAAATGATGATGACGATGATGACATACACACACACACACACACACACACACACACACACACACACACACATATATATATACAGTAATCCCTCACCATATTGCGGTTCATTTATTGTGGTTCACCCATCGTGGTTTATTATTTAAGCTTTCATCGATTCCGCTGTGGTGCTGTTTTGCATTTATATTAAAATAAATATATACAAATTATAAAAGTAATAAAAAAATTATGCAGTACAATACTGTTTCTACTTCACGGATTTTCACCTATCATGGAAAGTTTTGGAACGTAACACTCATGACAGTCAAAGGATTACTGTATATATATATATATAAATTTAAATAATAAGGGTGAAAAATTGAATATCAATTCGATTAATATCAATTTAAAACCAGTGGCCTAGCAAATTGAAAAATCTGAAGATTCAAAAAAAATTATATTACATATATAGCAAAAGAGATGTCCACTTAGTGGTCATCCCTCTTATATATATATTCCCATTGAAGATGTTGTATGAGTGTTCAGCTTTTGCTGAATGGCCTGCGCAAATGATTTGTTTATAATGATCAAATGCTCATGCCACACATTAGCTCACTCTCTCTATCAAATCAACATTGTCTGAACAGGTGCATGGTGTACCACATGTCAAGTGTTGAAATGATCGCAGAATAACATGTGAGGAAGTGTTTTGCTCAAAACAAAATGCAAGTCTCAGCCTAGGAATTGAAATCACAGTCTAGCAACCGTGAGTGCAACACTCTAACCGCTAAGCCATGTGCCCTCACACACACACAAGACTATATATATATTTGGTGTTAGGCAGGGAATCCAGTGATAGAAATTATGCTGATGCATACATTGGAACTTGATACACTCCTCTGGCTCACCAGCTCCTGTCAAACCATCTAACTTGGGAAAAATAGATTTTAAAATGATGACGATGACGAAGATGATGATGATGATGATGATGATGATGATATATTGCAAGTTGTATTTACTTGTTACTTGCTTATGCCACCGCTCTGAAGTAGCCTATACCAATCCAAAATATTGCCATACTCTGATCTAGACAGTATGATCAAATAATAGTTATATGGAAATTCTCAGAATATAAATACACAGATGATGAGTCAACAGTTTAGAAAAGCTAGAGCATCATGTTAATATATTACAGAGAACAGAACCTTTTGTCATCATCAATACATGCAAAGTCATTTTTATTTATCTTCCATAAGCCCGTATAGTATATTATCCTTTTACCACTTGTCTGAACTGGTTTAGGTCAATCTGTCTATTCAGTTCAAAGGTCTGATCCTTTACTTGAGTTCAATGCCTTCCCCACTATTATTCCTCACGTCTGAAATCAGCTTGCAAAGAATATGCTTCCATCTATTCTATGCATTTTTATCACATTTTGGAACGCCAAAGTCAATTCTTACTCATGCACCAACTGAGGCACCATAAAATTAAACATCTTCCATTTATACATTCACAGACAATTTCGTATATTCAATTGAGGAAACATCCAGTTGATTCTTCTAATCTTTGTGTGTCTTCCTACTGCAATAACCATATTTCATTGCTATATATGACACATCTAACACAAGAAATCTTATCACAATAACTATTACTAAATTATATCCACATTCTATTCTGTCGTTATCTGTGTTTTACAGGCATTAAGAAGGTCGAGTTGAAACTCATTTTCAAAGCTTAATTTAATTTATTGCTTGCTTATTTGAATAAGTTGACGGATGTTATTAAAATCTTTTGTGGAACACTGGACTCTTCCAACAGTGATTTTAAGAACATAGAATAAATATGTGGCACAGTATGATACCTACTCAGTGAATCAAGTAAGCAAACATGGCGTCAATAACTAAAGTTGGAGCCACTTCACTTATTTTGAAAAAAACTACCATTTCCTTTCCTTTATGAAACTGACTTCTTGCCTGAGGAAAAAGAGCTGCCAGAGAAGCAAGCAGAGTTACCAAATTTTCAAGTTCCTGTTTATTACTTCAATCGTTTTTGTTGGTGGTTGTGATGGAGTAGCTATTCATCAGTGACACTGATATTAATATCAACACTGTTATTGATATAATGATATTAAAGGCAATATCACAATAATGATGGCAGTGATGATTGTGGTGGGGCTGGTTGGATTACAATAATAATAATTGTTTCTATTTTAGATATAAACTAGTAATTGTGAGTGAAGAATTCATTGGACCTAGTACTAAGTCAACTGCACATTTTTATCAGAGTTTTGAACATAACATTCGCAATTATTTTTCAAAATTTCACTACAATATATCGTATTACTTGTATAATGTATATAACATTTAGAATGTATATACAAATGTAGAAAGGTAGCAGACATAAGTCTTGTATGAAAGACACTTCTCAAAGAGATTTGTTTTAAAAAATGCAGAACTTTTTCATCATGTTGCTGGCAGATTATCAGTCACCAGTGTTTCAACCTGAATTGGTCTCTTCAGTGACAAACACTCTCAGTCTCAGCTAAGTCAAAATTGTATTATAATTCAATGAACATTTGAAGGAGGAAAGCAAGCCAATCATGGATAGGACTTAACACCAGAATTTTAATAAATTCCCAGTATAACTCTAGATTCAGTTACTGAGATGATAAAACTCTGCAATACACTAACTTCCTATCCATGGAAGAAAAGTTATGCTCAACATATTTGTAAAAACTGAGAAACTTGCTAGCAGAAATAATACTGACATGTGACGAGAAAAATAAAAATAAAATATAAATTAAAACAGAATAAACTTTAAGATATAAAATTAAAACAAAAGAAACTTTCCAGCAGAACAAATACTTGTTACATTTTAAACTCGTTAGTTAAAATTATTTTATAGTTTGGAAACCACAAAACCTTCTGGTACAAAATTAGATGAAATGTGATAGAATAGTTTATAAATTATTCAATTTCATTTTAATAGGATTATCACAGAATTTAAGCTTGAATATGGCTTCTGCATTTTATTTATTTTAGTGTGTTTAGTTTTAATCATTTGATTTATAAAACAATCAGTTAAAGTAGGAAGAAAAAATAGCAATAGTAAACAGTCTTACAGTCTGCAGTGTCAGAGATTTTAAGAAACTACAGACTTTCTACTAAATTATCCAGTACAAAGCTAGACAGAGACCAATTACCAGACAGTGTGACATTTAAAACCATTATCGTCAATGATGGTGGACCTTTATGTTTCTTTGCATATATTTTTGGAATGTCTGTGTATACATACGACTGAATGATTTCTTAATCATTTCTAGAGCATGTTTGATAGAAGAAACTAAGAAACTAAGTGATGTGAATGATTATAGATAAACGTTATCTTAGAAATCATCGTCCTTGCATGAACCACAACCACCACCAACAACAACAACAACAATGCTGCTGCCACCACCACCATTGCTACCACCTTCCATTAGTTCCATGCCGATCATCATCACCATCAATGTCTGAACATTTATTTTAAATGTCAGCATAAATCAGACACAGCTCTTTGATTTATGTGCCACCATCTATTGTAAATTCTCTTCAGTTAATTTGCTCATCTTATCCACTCTTGTTCCCAGTCAACATTCTCTTGCCTCAAACTGCATAATCATGAAATCCATTCTCACCATTTATTTTCAATGCATTCCCACATCACTTTAGTTCTATTAAATATCTACTAGGCTCCCATAAGGCCCTTGGGAACCAATGCTTAGATCCAGTTTTGTGACTAAAAGTAAAGAACAGTTGAATCGCTCTGTGGAGAGGTCACCAGTAGATTGCAGATGATATCTCCTGGTGATTTGGTACCAATCTCCAACAGCTAAGTGAACTGAGACAATATAAAAGAAAGTGTTCATCATCATAATCATCATCATCATCATCATCATCATCATCATCATCATCATCATCATCATCATCATCGGCTTCATCATGATCATCGTCATCATCATCATCATGCTGGCATGGGTTGGACGGTTTGACTGAGGACTGGCAAGCCAGGAGGCTGCGCCAGGCTCCAATCTGTTCTGGCAAGTTTTCTACAGCTGGATGCCCTTCCTAACACCAACCACTCTGAGAATGTAGTGGGTGCTTTTTACGTGCCACCGGCACGGGAGCCAGTCAGGCGGCACTGGCATTAACCATGCTCAAATGGTGCTTTTTATGTGCCACCAGTATGGGAGCCAGCCAGTCAAGCGGCACCTAGAAATATATTGAAAAAGCAGCAGCAGATTTCATTGAAGGCATATAAGCAGTTGACATTCCAGAATTTTATCCACAAAACTAGTTTGACTTTATTTTCAATTATGTATATATGCAGGCATGGCTATGTAATTCACTTTCCAATCTTTTAATTTTGGGTTCAGTCCCACTGTATGGCACCTTCTTCTACTATAGTCCTGGGTTGATCAAAGCCTTGTAAGTAGAGGCATGTAGCATAGTGGTTAAGGTGTCGAACTTGTAATCATAAGATTGTGGTTTCAAATCCTAGACTGGATGATACATTGTGTTCTTGAGCAAAACACTTCATTTCACATTGCCTCAGTTACTCAGCTGACAAAATGAAAGAAGCCCATCATATATATATACGTGTATATGTGTGTTTGTGTGTGTGTGTGTTTGCCTTTGTACCCCACCCCCATCGATTGACAACCGATGTTGGTGTGGTTACACTCCTGTAACTTAGCGGTTTGGCAAAAGTGACTGATAGAATAAGTACTAGGCTTACAAAGAATAACTCATGGTGTTCGATTTGTTTGACTAAAGGCAGTGCTCCAGCATGGCCACAGTCAAATGGCTGTAACAAGTAAAAGAATAAAAAAACAAGAACACTCAGAGAGCACAAACCTCCGCCAAGGCAACACCAGTGTCCTCTCAACGATTAGCCGGAGATGATTTTTAAAATGAGAATATTTGAAATAAACTCGACTGCTCTCATAAACAAGAATACTAAAAACGAACCCAACCACTCTCAAAAATTAAGTAAAAAATACAGGAAAAATAATCCAGAATCCTTGTCCAGCACCAGATCAATTTCAGAATTTAATCGGTTCATGCCAGTCACAAGGCCAAATATTCCTGAAAGTTTCATCCAAATCTACCCAGCAGTTCTTGAGATATCTTGTCTACAGACAAACAAACACTACTGAAAACAATACCTCCACCTTCGCTAAGGAGGAGCTAATAAAAGAATCTCAAGAGGAATCATGTCCAGACATTCAATTAATGGTCAGTTGAATATAATGTTGAATAATAATCAACATACAATGGATTTGATACTTTAACTTTCTCACACACTCACTTTATTACTTGTTTTTCATAGTGACGTCATGAGTTCAGCAAATCTAGAACAGTGAAGAGGGCCAAGAAATTAGAAAGTTGGATTAAAATACTCACATACTTGCTATATGTAAATGTATAAAGGGTGTATATGTGGTGTGTGTGTGTGTGTGTGTGTGTGTGTGCGTGTGTGCGTGTGTGTGTGGGTATGCATATATGTGTGAGAGTGTGTGTATGTGAGTATGTATGTGTGTGTGTGCATATGTGAGTGTGTGTGTGAGTATGTATATATGTATGTGTGTGTTTGTGAGTGTGTGTGTGCATGTTTGCGAGTATGTGTGTGTGTGTTTGTATGGGCATGTGTGAATATGTGTGCATGTGTGTGTGTATGTGTGTGTGTGTGTGTGTGAGAGAGAGAGAGAGAGAGAGAGTAATCCACAGATGAGATCCAGAGAGAGAGAGAGAGAGTAATCCACAGATGAGATCCAGAGATTCTCGGTATAGAAGACAGTAGTGCTCAATAAATTCAAACTAAGACTCTGGTGTCTTTACAGGTGATTGATTCCACAAGGTAAAGAACGACTATAAGATAACTTCCTCTCTCTCTCTCTCTCTCTCTCTCTCTCTATATATATATATATATATATATATATATATATATATATATATATATATATTTATCAATATCTATCCGAAGCAAGAGAGTGACTCAAGGGCTGAGAGTTTCATATGTTGGTACTTATACATATACTCCTGTTTTGAGATCTGTTTTCCCTGATTGCATCCCCAAACCTATATGTACAAAAACATATTTCTTTAATCTTCTATTTTTATTGTTTTACTTGTTTCAGTCATTAGACTGCACCCATACTGGAGCACTACTTTGAAAAATTTTAGTTGAATGAATTGACCCTAATACTTATTTTATTGTTCTCTTTTGCTCAACTGCTAAGTTACAGGAATGTAAATATGCCAGCATGGATCTTCAAGCAGTGATGAGAGGTCAAACACAGGCACAAAGACACACACACACACACACACACACACACACAAATGCTAACGTGTACATAGGCATGCTCACACATATATGCACACATATATGTCAAAGTCAAGTAATTTTCCTGTAACTTCCACTGATAAAGCATTAGTCAGCTCGAGGCAATGTTAGAAACAATTGAGCAAGAGTGGCGAACAGTGAGGGATTAAATCTCTTTACCATGAAGTTGGAAAATAGGTGCAGACCAAAGCTTTGAGAGTGGGTTTAGTAGATGGAAACTGAAAGAAGCCCATCATGAGTATGTATGTGTGTGTGTGTGTGTGTGTGTGTGTGTAAGTATGTATACACACACACACATATATGTATATATTTACATATGTGTGTGTGTGTTTGTCCCCTATCACTGCTTGAGAGTAATGGTTTGTTTACATCCCCTTTAACTTAGCAGTTTGCCAAAAGGAAACCTATATAATAAATACCAGGCTTCAAAAAATAAATGCTGGAGTCAATTCATTTGAATGGGACCCTTCAAGGTAGTGCCCCAGCATGGCCACAGTCTAATGACTGAAACAGGTAAAAGATAAAAGCTAATCAGAGATCCATTTCTGTGCCTATGACCTACCTAAATTACATGATTGATATTCTGTAAGGGAACACTGTAATACAGTGTAAGTGATTCTGTAAGAGAATACAATGCTATGACATGTATATCTTTCACAAATTATAACAACATTGCAAATGTAAACAAGTAAATTGGAATGGCTTCAATCAGGAAATGAAACGAACAGCTACTCTAATACTACATTTAAGGAATATCTGATTTGACAGTAAGATCACAGAGGTGAGTGTCTCCCTAATTGAAAACATAGAAGTAAATTTAATTTCCTTGGTTTAACACCACCACCTGGCTCTTGAGTGTTTTTAGTGTAGTCTACTCAGATGTAAACATTCAGGTAAGGTTTCCAGTCTGGGGATAACTTCCTCACTTCCCTGCCCAGCAGTCTTGGAGGCCCTAAAAGAAGTCATGTGTTTCCTCCTTGGATTAAACCATAAAAAAGTCAATAAAGTCCATACACACACAATGAGATTCATTCAGTTTCCATCTACCAAATCTACTCACAAAGCTTTAGAAGAAGACACTTGCTGGAGATGCAATGCAGTGGGACTGAACCAAAAGCCATGTGGTTGGATAGCAAGCTTCTTGACCACAAAGCCATGCTTGCACCTACACACACACATATATCTGTACATAGAGGTACATGCCTCTTTGAGACTCCTCAGACCATGTCAAACCATTCGACCTATGCTAGCATGGAAAACGGACATTAAAAGATAATGATGATGATGCCAACAACAATGACTACAGTAAAAGTCACTTGTCCAAGGTGCCATGAGGCAGGATCAAACCTGAAACCACATATTGGCAAATCACACTTCTTAACCACAAGGCAACACTAATAATGTACAAAATGCATTTTAAAAATAGTGTGATCAAGGCTAATAGGTCAGATATTGTTATCTAACCTCAAAGTTCAACATTTTATCTAAAGGGCCTATATATGTTAGTAATGCTAAGTATGCTAAAAACTCAGAAGGAAAAACTTTTTTTAATTAAATGATCTGCTACTACTACTACTATTCTTATTATTCCTCCATACATTGGTATTTACTCTGCACAGCAGATGTCAGCTGCTCATATGTGAAGCCCTCCCCAAACCATCACTTTTGTTTTTCTTATTGTTAATGTTTATCATCAACCAATTTCTTTATGTACTTCCTTATCACATTAGAACATCTTTGCATCAGTTTTCCTTCCTTTTTAAAATAAAAATCTTAAAATTTTATTCAATGAGAAATCTTCCTTAAAAATAGGGGCATTATTATTTGTTTTTTGTCATTTTACAAATTCTTAAATAACTAAAACATTTTAAAAATTTTGCTATTATTAATATTATTACTTTTTATTATTTATATTTTTCATCAGAAATTCAAAAATGTTTAACAAAATTCTCACAAGTGAAAAATATCAGCCACAATATAACTCATTCTGCTTCAAGTCTAGTGATATCCTTTTTTCTTTATTTTGTTTCTTTCTCTGTTGCACACTAGTAAAGGAACTGTTAGAGTTTTCATTATAATTTGTCTCCACCCATATTTCAGCAATTAACAACACACAACATCATCATTATCCTCATTCTAATTTAACATTCATCTTCCATGCTGGCATGGGTTGGCTAGCTTAGCAGGATCTGATGAGTTGCAAGACTGCATTGTGCTCCAATGCCTGCTTTAGCATGGTTTCTATATTTAGCAAAGAACTTTCACATGCAAGTGCTACCAGTTAAAAGCTTCACATACCAGAAGCCAGCAAGTGTATGGAGTCACCAGGAAAGAATGCGCGCTGTTTCGGGGCTTACCTCTCAACGGCATCATTATGCTGATATGAGGCCTCACTTGCTAGATCAACTGGTTATCAAATAAAGCTCAATATTCTTCTAGCCATTGCTCATCATCTCTTTTTAACTAAATCCAGTGGTTTGCCTCTTCCACAGTGGTTTGGATATCGTTCACTTTATGATGAGTTAGGTCAAACAATAACAACAGTCACCTCACACTGTGTCCAACAAATCTTCTACATCCGACTTCGACTAGAAAATGCTCCGCTTTCCAGCCTGCGTCTTTACATTCCTCAAGGAGGTTTACATAATGGTTTATCTTTTGAGCCCAAGCGATGTCCATGTTATCTTCATGAGGAACCGTTAACTCAACTAGATTCACCACTTGTTTTTTTTTCACACCACATTATAATATCCGATTTTTTCGCAACTGGGATGGGAAAGAATCTTGCAACCACCTGACAATAATCACTCCACTTTTCATCTCTCACAGGAAGTTTCTTCTTCTTCTTCTTATAATGGATCTGCTGTCCTGAGCACATGAAGGTAATGAAATCTCTGGTTGGTTCTTTCATTGTTTCTTTTTTCTACTGCTGATGAAAGCGATTTAGTTCTTTATAATATTGAAGATAACCTTCAGTACCAGGTTGTGTCTCCATGTATATCTATTCGATGTTAATGAACAGATGGAAAGAATATGTTTCAGTGTTCCGACCTTTCTGCATTTGCATATATCATTCTCTGAAACATTCTATCTTACTAGATTTGTAGGCGATACCGCCCACTTTGAGAACCACTGGTTTATACCAATAAAGCCTTTGAGAAAGACAAGGTATTTATCAGTTAAGGCAATGTTGTGTCATACTGGTTTCTTCATACAGGGAGGGTTCTGGAGGTAGAGTCCTCAGGGACTGCTTCTCCATAGGGTCCTATCAGGAATCAACCTTTATTACACTTTCCTGCTGGATTCAAAACTGTGACCAACTCAGATTTTGGATATTATCCAACCATTTTATTTTCAGTTCAAATACAAGTCTCACTCCAGTTATTTAGAATTGAAGAATCTTGTAATCCTTTCCAGTGACATTCAAACCAGATGTCTATAGTACCAGAGCTATGTAGGGAAAAGTGAAGCTGTGACAATCATACATCCTCAAAAAGCATTAGAAGTGTGAAAGAAATGAAATAGTTTCAACCAGGAATTGAAATTGCATCACATATTTGATTCATTGCCATTTCCTCACTGAGGGCTGAGCTTCATCTCATGA
Source organism: Octopus bimaculoides (assembly GCF_046866305.1). NCBI lineage: Eukaryota > Metazoa > Mollusca > Cephalopoda > Octopoda > Octopodidae > Octopus > Octopus bimaculoides. Next base: position 130,150,960 of record NC_142930.1, read on the forward strand.
TTCTAGAGTAGATTAGGCTGGAGTCATTTTCCTCATTGCCTTCTCCAGGCCTACAGAAACAACTGCACTCAGCACTGTATGTTAATTCATTTATTCCTTTATTTGCTACAGTCATTTGACTGCAGCCATGCTGGAGCAGTGCCTTTTAGGCGAACAAATCGACCCCAGGACGTATTCTTAGTAAGCCTAGTACTTATTCTATCAGCCTTTTTTGCCGAACCGCTAGGTTATGGGGGACGTAAACACACTAGCATCCAGTTGTCAAGTGATGGTGGTGGTGGTGGTGGGGGGGGGGGTGCAGGGAAACACAGGCACACAAACACACACACACACACACACACACACACACACACATGTATATGTA
>NC_142930.1:130156323-130171323 GCF_046866305.1 Octopus bimaculoides
CCATTATCATCATTATTTAATGTCGGCTTTCCATGCTGACATGGGTTGGACAGTTCGACAGGAGCTGGCATGCCAGAAACCGTTCCAGGTTCCATTGTCTATTTTGGTATGGTTTCTACAGCTGGATGCCCTTCCTAATGCCAACCACTTTACAGGGTGTACTGGGTGGTTTATACATGGCACTATTACTGGTGCTTTTTATGTGGTACCATCACCAGTACTTTTTACAAGGTACCATCACCAGTGCTTTCTATGTGGCACCAATACTAGTGCTTTCGGAAATATGTACCAAGATAACTGGGAAAGTTTCCTCTAAAAGACTGACATCCTATTCAAGGAAGGATTTTTTTTTTTTCCTGTGACCTATTTTGTGAAAGGATTATCTTAAAATAACACGTAAAGAAATATAGAACTGCATAATGCTAAACAGTTTAAATGATTACAGGAAAAAGGGAAGTATCAGTACTTTTTGTATAATACTTTCTCAGATGTTGATATTAAGGCTGAAATGCAGATCAATATTAAGGCGGTGATATAGAAGGAGTTCCAGGTGCCTGCAATTTAGGGTGAGGGTGGGAATCAGTATAAGATCAGTGAGGCAAGAAGTAGTAGTGGCAATGAAAGGAAGAGGAGTGGATGTAGGAGCAAAGAGTACACAGTTGGAAAAGTGCAGAAAAGCAGAAACAGTAGTAGTAGTAGTAGTAGTAGTAGTAAAGTGGTACAGTGCGTCAACGAGTGATTGTAGTATGTTGACAACTTTTTTCGATTCAATCTAAAATAGACATTATATGTAGCAGCCATGCAGCTCTGTATACAAGAGCAATATTCTAATGTGTGAAGGTGACGAGCTGGCGAGCTGGCAGTATCGTTAGCGTACCGGGCGAAATACTAAGCAGTATTTCGTCTGTCTTTACGTTCTAAGTTCAAATTCTGCCGAGGTCGACTTTGCCTTTCATCCTTTCGGGGTTAATAAATTGAGTATCAGCTGTGTACTGAGGTCGATCTAATCGACTGGACCCCCCACCCCGACCCCGACCCCCAAAATTTTCGAACCTTGTGCCTAGAGTAGAAAAGAATATATTCTAATGTGTGTTGGTGGTGGAGTGTATTTGAGATTTGAAGAGAGTTAGAAACTATACAAAGATGAGTTTAAAGTGAAGGCCCTTACCACCATCATTTGTTATAATATTTACTAACAGTATTACTCCCTTTAGTGATGCTACACATTAAGTTTTTTATATATATATTTTTTTTGATTGTCAAAGCTGATTTCAAACCAAAGATCCAAAGCAAAGAAGATACATAACAACAATTTCTAGGATTGATGAAATCCACTGTGCAAAGGTAATTACAAATAATACTTTCATTAATACTTAATTATAGTTCACAAATACTAGCCCAGCTCCTCATCCAACTACATTTGAAAAACCTTGAAGCTGGTTAAACAGAAAAGTCTGCCTCTAGTGGTATCTAACAATTTATAAGCCTAGAAGCGCCACCAATATTTTACTCAAAACAAAACACCGTATGTAATAATGAACCCACTTAGCTTGTTTCTTTTGGTGTTTATTTTTTTAATTACATTTTAAAGTAAAAGAGAACATGTAAATTTGCAGGCAAGTTATTGAGTCCATGTCAAGTTGCCGAGTCAACATCAGTTTACAAACATTCATAATATTGAATGGATTTCTAACAAGACTGTGATAATTTAATTAGTTTTTAGACACTCCCCAGAGGTATAAATCTTGCTTGATAAAAAACAACCCAATTAGAACACACACCATTTTCCAAAAGTAACAAAGCATTAACAACAAAAATAGTTAATGACAAATAAGATTATATCTATATCTACATATCTATATAACTATGTATGTATGTATGTATGTATGTGTGTCTATCTATGAATGTAGATATACAAAGACATTACAGAAGTAAATAGACACCCCATGAAACATTGTTTTATGTTTATTCTAATTTGTAAAGGTTTATATTTTTTATTAATTGACATTTTTATGTTTCAGGTTCTCTATGTTAATCATGCTGTTTAATCATGCCATGTACAAAAGAAGCCTTGGAACTGTCTGTATTTCAAAGAGGTCATATTGTGGGTCATTCTAAAGGTGGACATAAGCAGAGTAAAATTGCAGGAAACCTTGGGATCCCACTTTCTACAATTAATAGAGTGATTGTGCAATTCACCTGAGAGGGGAAGGAGTCTATATCGCCTCACCCAGATCAACCAGGGCCCTCTGACAGGACCTATCACTTTATTAAGAGTAATGACAGCTCTAGGTTAGATCTAAAATTTTATAGGAGACCACAAGACCCTTGCAGATGAGATCATGGATAGCCTTCTAAGATGACAACAACCAATTGAGGGCCATTATTAAGTGGATGTAAAACAACTTGAAAGATTGCTGAAGAACAAAGTGGACTATTCAATAATTGTTTGACATTTGCAGAAAACTGAGAAGTTCAAAAAACTTGCCCAATAAAGGAATGAAAATTTAAATAAAACTACATTTGTGAAAAGTCTGCTTTGCACTTCTTTAGTACAACAAAAACGATCCATTTCATGAACGCGTTAAAACTTCAGATGAAAAGTAAGTTCTATACATATACACATATAGGTTGACCGAGTTCTGCAAGGTGGTTGGACTGATGTGAAGCACTAAAACATTTTCCCCGTCTGACTGGCTCCCGTGCTGCTAGCACACAATAAGCACCATTCATACGTGGGTCATCACCAGTGCTGCCTGACTAGATCCCCATGCCGGTGGCACGTAAAAAGCACCATCTGAACATGGTCGATGCCAGCCCCTCCCCTTTTCCCACCCCAACTGGCTCCTGTGATGGTGGCACGTAAAAAGCACCACCCAAATGTGGCCAATGCTAGTGCCACCTGACTGGCTCCTATGCTGGTGGCACGTAAAAAGCATCATTCAAGCATGGTCGATGCCAGTACCACCTGACTGACCCTCATGCTGGTGGCACGTAAAAAGCACCCACTACACTTTCGGAGTGGTTGGTGTTAGGAAGGGCATCCAACTGTAGAAACATTGCCAGATCAGATTGGAGACTGGTGCAGCCTCCTGGCTTGCCAGCCCCCAGTTAAACTGTCCAACCCATGCCAACACGGAAAAACAGACATTAAACGATGATGATGATGAATTGCATCAACAAAAATTTATGGTTATTGTTTATTGGTTGATAAGTGGAATCAAGCACTGGTATGCCATGAATCCTGACATAAACCATCAGAGTTTGGGAAGTATTGACAAGAATTTGACAAAATGCAAGCAAAAACTGCCATGTTTATAACAAGCAATCAATTCCTCCCCATAACAATGCCAGTCATATGGCTGAGTGCATGACAAATTCTCTCGTGATGGTGCCATACCAAAATGTGCCTAGCACACTCTATAAATTGGTTGGTTTAGAAAAGACATCCAGCCCTAGAAACCATGCTAAAGATGGAACGTATCAAATGTAGTCCTTCAACATGTCTTGAAGGGAAATAGTTTCAAATAAGAAACTATGAATTGACCAGACTGTGATGATGTGATTGAGTTGTGCCAGCATGGGAATTGGACATAAATTGGGGATTAAACATATATACTTGTGTGTGTGTGTGTGTGTGTGCGCGCGCATGTGTGTGTGTGTGTGTGTGTGTGTGTGTGTGTGCATGTGTGTGTACCCATACACGTACACATGTGCACACAAAAGTATACACATGAATATATGTATATATATAGATCAGATTGGAGCCTGGTGCAGCCATCTGGTTCGCCAGTCCTCAGTTAAATCATCCAACCCATGCTAGCATGGAAGGCGGACGTTAAACAATGATGATGATGAATATATACATATGCATAGATAGATAGATAGATACATACATACATACATAGACAGACAGATGGATAGATAGATACATAAAGAGACAGACAGACAGACAGACAGACAAATAGCTATAGTAAGAAGAGAGAAAGACGGGATTTAAAAATCCAGGCAGATATCAATAAAGTACTCAGTTTGAAACGAATTTAGTTAACTACATCCAATAACCAGACACCAATAAATGCCAGTAGAATAAACATCCAGTGTAATTCCTCATGTATGACAAATAGATTCAAATATCATTTAGAAGAAATTGGAGAAATTCTGAGTATTACACAACAAAAATACCTATGAAGAAAATCACATCTGTAACTATAGAATTCACCTTACAAAAAAAAAAAAAAAACCAACAACTGTTTCTGTTGTATTAATATATTAATATTTCGAAAATATCATTCAAATGAATATTTCGAAAATACGCGTTAACACATTTTCAAAGCAATCCAAAATTAATGGAATTATTATATATTTTACTTTATCTTTTTATACTCAGAAAGTTACAAAAGTGATCCAAGGGTCAAGAGTCTCATGCATGGCACTTACAAAGTCTGATAAATATGTAAAGTATATATATTCACGTATTGAGTAATATTTCTTCATTTTGCTCTACCAAACCTCACTTTCACTGGCTCCCTCACTTTCATTATTTACTGCTCCCCTTCTCATTTTTCTCTCTCCTCTCTATAAATACATGTATATATAATATGCATATACAGACATGCATGTATGCACACACACACACACACACACACACACACACACACACACACACACACATGTATGTATTTATGAGCAACTTCGGAAAAAAATCCTTTAAAACCAAATATAGCCAACAAGGAATGATAATGCCAACAAAAATAGATATTTGTGAAAGCACATGAATGGCGCCAGAGTTTGAAATAGTGATATATTTCTCTTTTAGCTATCTTTATGTCTACATATTTATGTGTGTGCATGCATTTGCATTTAATATACATACATACACACACATACATGTGTGTGTTTGTGTGTGTGTGTGTGTGTGTGTGTATGTGTGTGTGCATGTGTGTATACATACACATATATATTTACATATATTTACACATGTATATTTACACACACATATATACATATATAAACATATATATATACACACACACACACACACATATACATATATGTGTGTGCATATATATATATATATATATATATATATATATATATACATATACATACATACATATATTTATACACACACATACATACATGCATACATACATACATACATACACACACACACACACACGCACACACATATATATATATATATAATCTGTATATGTATATGTATATATACACATACATAAGCATGTATGTATACATGTGTGAGTGTGTGTTTGTGTAGCTATCAGACTATGTTTATAACTATATATGTGTATTATACAAGTCTTAAAGCAATTAATACAGTAATAAAGCATATTAAATTCTTGGCATTTCAGTTGGAGATAAAATATAAGAAGAGCAACAACACGTAAAAAAAGACAAGAAGTAAACAAATGAAATTTGCAATGTTACAATTGGAAGCTGGTTGGACAGGCTAACTTTAATGATTTTAGGGAATTAATGACACATTAAGAATGGAGATGCAGCAAAGTCTCCTAGGATATAAATTACCACCATCAGGAGACAGAGGTGAAGTGCAACTGTCTAAATGTGAGTATATTGCCTTCGGTTTGGCGGCGAGGATGAAGGCATAAAAACTAACCTGTTGATCATAGATTTTGTTATTCGTGTTTTAAGAATCTCATTATTTGTTTCTATTTTAGAGTCTGGGCCTTTTATTTATTTATTTGGCTTCTTAATGATTAAGTATATGATACGAGGAGTGGAAAAGGGAGAGAAAGAAAGAAAGAAAGAGAGAGGTTTTATTATTATTATGCTATTATGTATATGATAAGATAGTTATTAAAAGTTAATATCAGTTAAGTCATCGTGACACTCTGTGGTGTTGGTGAAGGCAATGGGGATAGCAGAGTTGGTAACATGCTCAACTAAATGCCTTGCAATAATCAGTTTTATACCGTAAATTCGAGGTTCAAATCCCACCAGAGTGGAACTTTATATTGTGTAGTAGCATCAATTCAATTGATTAACTGATGATAATCTTTTAGAAACATGGTGTTTGGGAATTTATACTTTGTTAAAATATGAATCACTGATCCTTTATTTAGTCATAAATTCAGTTACAATATCTGTCTATGTTTTTCAGATAATATGTTGATCCATGACCTTTGCTGAGAATCAAATTGATCACCCGAATCAGACTGAATAAAACATGGTTGTGGCTCTGACGATGAGTTCAGTTATTAGTGATTTTGTTATATGGGAGAGTCAGTCAGGTGATGAAGGCAGAACCAGTGAAAGCACACAGCTTAGTGATTAGGGTATTCAGCTTCTGATCGTAAGATGTGAGTTCAATTCCAGGTGATGTGTTGTGTCCTTGAGCAAGACACTTTATTTCACATTGTTTCAGTCAAAATGAGTAGTATTTGTTGTTCAAAGGACCAGCTTTGTTACAATCTATGTCATGCTGAACCTCTCTGAACGTTAAGGTTATGCAAGTCTGTGGAGTGCTCAGCCACTTGCACGTTAATTCCACAAGCAGGTTGTTCCATTGAAATATCAATTGGAACCCTTGTTCAATAAAGAAAAGTACCAATTGAGCACTGAGGTCAAAGTAATTAACTTGCCCCTCCCCTGAGCTTGCTGATCTTGTGCCAAAATTTGAAACCAATAAATATACCTTGTGATAATTCTTCCAGTCCTTTGTGTTTTGAGTTCAAATTTTGCCATAGTTTACTTGGATGGTAGACTGTTTATCAGTTTAACACCTCCATTCAGCACCTTGGGTACTTTTAACAGAGTACACTCTGTTGTAAACATTTTGGATAGGTTTTCAATTTAACCCTTTAGCATTCCAGTTACTTTGTCCACATTGTTTTGAATTAATCATGCATTATCTCGTGGCTTTGAGATTTTAATGATGTGATAGTTATTTTTAGAATGATATTGTGGGGTAGGTGTGCAAGGCCAGATCTGGTCAGTTTGAACATAAAACAGATAGAATATTTGAGTGGGATGTGGCCAGTTTAAATGCTAAAGGGTTAAAGATAACTTCTTTCCTTCTGCTAGTCTTGAAAACCCTACAAAGAAGGGGCATGGCTATTATCTTCCCTCCTGACTATATGATAAAAATGAAAATATCTCCAAAAAACATGTTGGTATGATCTGATAAGTGTGAAACATTAGGTTCACAGTCAGATAGGAAAGCAGTAAAAGCGATTGGAGAAAAAAAAAAAAAAAAAAAAAGGAAGCACCAGGAATACGGTATCAGACAATGAATGGAAGAGAAAAAGGTTTTCCATAATGAGTATATAATCTGAAATAATAATGATTACTGGTAAAGAAATGTTATCAGTGTAGTGGAAAATATATGGTGATCAGGTAGGCAGAGAAAGGTTTGAGATCAGATAGAATAGACCATAGAGAGTTAAGATTAGTCTTCTATTGTGGATGTGGCAGTAGTGGCGGTAGTAGGAGTGGTGTTGCTGATGCTGATAGGAGTTCCCCTGTATCCGCACACTGACAAAGAATGCACAATAGTTGAATCATACACTGCACGTATGAAACATGGAGATATAAATAGTCTAAATAATTCTTCTTATATCTTACTGCTTCACCAATAATATATAGGAATATATACTTTTAATTCCTGGATAGAGAACTGTCAGACTGTTTTTCTGTCACTCATTAATTTTAAGTGTGCGTGTGTGTGTGTGTGGGGGGGTGTTTGCGTATGCATGTGTATGTGCATGCATGTATAAAGTGTGTGTGCATGCACATATGTGTGTATTTGCATACACGTGAGTATACTACAAAATAGTTCATAAAAGATAATGATAGTGATAGACGCTTACTAAGTGGAATGTGTATATAAGTGTGTATATGTGCATATATATATACCCTCCCCACCCAACACATATGCATAAAACCCCCATGTATATATATATATATATGCACGTGTGTGCATGTACCTACATACAAACATACATATATATATATATATATATATATATATATATATATATGCGTAGGCGGCTCAACAGATATTCAGATATAGATATACAATTCATCAAAATGAGTGTGTTTGTGTTTTGTCATGTAAACAGGTGATTTAGAAACAGACAAAAGAAAGTATGAGTAATGAACAAAGGAGAATGAACAGTTAGATCATATAATCAATGACAAGAGACCCACATAATACTATGATACATTTGCCTCTCATTGCTAAGCACACACCTACATATATATGCATTGTATGTATATGTGTGTGTGGATATATATATATATATATATATATATATATATATTATTTATTATATATATATATAAAATATATGCATGCATATATATGTGTGTATATGTGTATGTATGTATATCCATTTATTCCCAAAGCAACATGTATGGATTATTTTTACCTAGACACAACGCTGATTTGTATAAAACAGGATGTGTAAACAGTCGATGAACATGATTCCATGATAACAATGATACTTCCTTCACCTGGTTATAATGAGCGAACACCATCACCAGTCTTTCCTTAGCGCCAACAGACTAACACATCACTTGCCATTTATTTCAAGCTTCAAAATCCAGAGTTGGTTCCTGATACTTTAGATCACGGTGAATAGTGAAAGAATATTTTTGTCCTTCACTAAATCTATAATATTGACCAGGACCATCATAACAGCATTATAGGTCCCAGGGAAAATCAGTGCATTGGTTCGCTATAGTATTTATTGACAGCAAACATAATTGGGTCCCCTGAGCGGTGAGGCCCTCAGGCAACTGCCCAGTGTACCCATGCCTTAGGATGGCACAGATATTGATTACAGGATGTTGAAAAACACAGTTGATCTAGAAGGTTGTTGTGGTGGACGCCCTCAGGCAAGAATTGAGCTGGTCCACTACTAATAAATAGTGGACTGACACAGTCAGTAGGGTTGGTTGGTGAAGATACGCCGTTCGGACTAGTCCCCTAGAGACGACGATATACATTGTCATCATGGGACATATCAGTGGCAACGAGGGTTCAGACAGTATCGCCACCGGGACATATCAAAGGTCACAAAATCAGAAAACAGGAATTACCAAACAGCAAATTGTAGCATTTCTACAGCAAACTCCACAACCCTTCTAAAGATCCTCCCTTCACCAACCAACCCTACTGACTGTGTTAGTCCACTATTTATTAGTAGTGGACCAGCTCACTCCTTGCTCATACAGAAGGATCAAAGTTACCAGGGACTTGTACACAGTGAATGCTGTTAGAAAAGTAATGGCACTGCTTTTCCATATGGTCTTCAGCTTCATCATAACAAAAGAGGCTAAACTGAGTCTTGTCACTCGCTTTTAAGATCTGCTGTCCTAGGTCAAAGTGGATCCTAAGCACCTGGAGATGTCCACTTCATCAAGTCAGTCTCCTTTCAGCATATATAACGTGTTTATAGTATACACTCTTGTCTTGACATCATGTGATGGTTGTAAATGAGTGTCACCATCATACAAGTAATGACATTCATTTATACACACACACACACACACACACACACACATGACAGGCTTCTTTCAGTTTCTCTCCACCAAATCCATGGCCATGGAACAGAAACCAAGACCACATGATTGGAAAGCAAGCTTCTTAACCACACAGCCATACCTGTACCTGTTGCATATATTGTCTAAAACTGTGAACAATACAAAACAAACTCAACCAAGAAGAGATTGACGCTCCCAAAAGGCACTAAACTAGAATACTGTAACACCTGTAGTCTTCTACAGCTTACCATTCCACTAACTAATTAAAAGGTACAAATACTAAAGAAAAAAAAGGAAAAAAAAACTATTAAAAGTGAAAGGAAATATAGAAACATCTCAAATATTTTAATGCTGGCTAATTCCATTTTCTACCTTCACACAAATGAAACCTACTTTTTTTTTTTTTTTTTTGTCATTGCTGTAATTGTTGTTACTGAAGGTTGTTTGTTTTTGTTTGTTTTTTTTTTGTTTTTTTTGAGGATTCATAAAGACATTGTAAAGATACTCTGAGAACATCAAAATAGCGTAATAATCAATCATCCCAACTGTATAATATACATTGTAACATCACCCACAACATATCTTCACCCTTTTTGCCATTCTCTCCATCTCTCTACCAATCTATTTCACCATCAACTCTGGTCTCTCCCACTCTCTCTCGCCTCTAGCTCTCTCTCATATATATATATATATACATATATATATATATACACATATATATACATATACATACACACATATATATATATCATTCCCACCTTCACTCTTCTTATATATGTATTTCTCTCTATCTCTCTCTCTCTCATTCTTGATCCCTCTCTCTTCTTTCTTTACCATTTCCGCTGTTGCTTCCCACTCTTTCCTCTGAAGAATCGCCTGGCTTTATCGAATTATTGAATTCTAGGTTGCATTTAAAAAGAAAAATAAACAAATAAAATAATTCAAAATGAAATTAGATAAATTATGAAAAAAAAAAAGTAAATTCAACCTTGAGGGGGAAAAAATGAAACTAGTAATAATAATAATAACAATAACAACATGAAGCATGAAAACACAATCAGCTAGGTTGATTTTGTATGCTTTTATTTTCTTTTCAAGCATGAATATTTCATACACATATTTGCATATATGTATATATATATATATATATATATATATATATATATATATATATATATATATATATATATATATACATACATGCATACAAACACAGACAAAAATACAAACACATCTGTATACACATATCTGTCTGTGTGTGTGTGTGTGTGTGTGTGTGTGTGTGTGTGTGTGTGTGTGTGTGTGAGTGTGTGTAAGTGAGTGTGTGTGTGTATATATATATATATACACACACACACACAAACACAATCACACATATACATGCATGCAACTGTCTATAAAATACAGAATTACAATAGTTTATCTTCTTGGACAAAAAAAATTATATATGAAGAAAAATAAAGGAAAGAATGAAAAAGAAAATATTTGATGTAGAGAAGAAAAATTAAAAAATATCAATCCTGCCCACAAAAAAAAAATCTACTGGAATAGAATAAAACAATATAAAAAAGATTGTTAATGGAAGATTAATAAGATTTCGACCAAATGTTATAAAATATCTGATTCTTCCAAAATGTTTCGGTTTTCTAAAAGAGGTCATAGCTATAAATCATTGAATTATAAGAACCCACGTTGTTTGCAAATTAATTTTGATTTCTTATAAATGTAAAGTCCTTCAAAGAAAGCATAATATTGAAGAAAGAAAAAGATGAAGAGGTCACTAACATAATTATATATGTACATATGTACATAAAGACATACATACACACATATTTGCAAGCATACATACATAGACACACACACACATATTACAGAGAGAGAGCGTGAGAGGAGGAGATGGATAGATAGATAGAGAGAGAGACAGACTGACAGGTCATAGAGATAGACAGATATACAGATAGACAGATATACAGATAGACAGACAGATATTAATCTTTGCTTTTATGTTTGCTTAACTGTAAAACAATTTTACATTAATCTGAAGGATTACTCTGTACTTTTGTAGTGTAAAAATTTATTATTCTTATACAAGAAAATTATAGACTGACTTTGAAGTTTTGGCCAGTTTAAGAATAATAGATAGATAGATAGATAGATAGATAGATAGATAGATAGATAGATAGATAGACAGATAGATAGATAAACAGATAGATGGATAAACAGATAGATAGGCAGAAAGACAGGCAGACAAAAACCTGGATGGACGTATAGGTAGATAAATAAATGAGATAAATAGATAGATAGGTAGGCAGGTAGGTAGGTAGGTGGAGAGCCTGATAGTATGAAATAAAGAATGCAATATTATATGGTTCTTTGTTTACACTTATTTATTCATAAATGTATATAAGTATACGTACGTCCATATGTATGTATGTATGTATGTATGTATACAAGTGCTAGCTAAGCCACGCAAACGTGACAAAAGTGTACTTAAAAATGATGACAATGACAAATGATGATGATGATGATGACGATGGTGATATAAAAATATCTTATATTATGTAGACACTGTAAGTGACAATTTGATGGAGAAAATAGAAACAAACTAATGTAAGGAACACACACACAACACACACACACACACACATATATATATATATATATATATATATTATATATATATATATATATATATATATGCATATATATACATAAATACACACATATGCACATAACTATAAGTACATACATACATACATACATACCTATATATATGATATATATGTATCATTGTGTAAGTATGAATATGTGTGAGAGTGTATGTGTACATGCTTATGTGCATCTGCATCTATTGTTTATATTGTGTTTCATTCCATCTTGCCACTGAGTGGTTTGTTAAATAAAGATCAATAATGTAATTAGTACCAGATTCAAATAAGTGCTAGACTTGATTTGATCACCTAGAATCCATCCATCTATCTATCTATCTATCTATCTATCTATCTATCTATCATCTCTCTCTCTCTCTCTCTCTCTCTCTCTCTCTCCCTTTCTGTATCGATATATATATACATATAATAGTATTATATTCACAACAATTGGTCATGAACAAAGAGGGGTGGGTTCAAGTCCAACGCATAAGGGAAAACCTACTTTTCTCTATCAAGAGCTTATATGTCCCATTATTAGACAATTTACATTAGTCAATGCACAGTGATCGCTTATAAGCTTTAAGCTTATAAAAATACTATTATTATTATTATTTACAGAATTGTAATAATCAACGCTGCTTAACAAAAACTACACACATACACACACAGATAAATAGATAGATATATAGATATATATATATATAAAATTCAATTTAATTAGAGGATATGTTAACCTCATGAAGGGATGGATGCATCCAAGGAATTACTGGTACAATAGCTAGTATTTTTGGGGAGTGAAATTCCCTTAAAACAACATGTTTAAGCATATAGCTTATATCCATTCAAAAGAAGAAAAGAAAATGAAGATTAGGAAGTTAATAATTGTTTATTATTAACAAATAAACTATTATTAACTTCCTAATCTCCATTTGCTTTTCTTCATTTAAAAAGTGCTCCAGCATGGCTTTGGTCATCATGGCTAAATAGAATTATAGAACATATGTAAAGAAAGTTTTCAATATATAAGAGTACATGAAATTGGCACAAGTGCATGGGAGACCTGCTTCTTCAAACTACATGTACAAGAATTTACATGGATGTAAACATTCTTATCCATTGTCATAGTAAAAAAACATATTCATATAATAGCGAATAAAACTGAAAGTATATAAGTGTGAGCATTCGATTAGATATAAGCATATATCAGTACATTCACACACACTCATATTCAAATATATATACATATATATACATATACATACACATACATGTATATGAAAGTATATATGTGTATATGCATGTGTATGTATACACATGCATACATACACACATATCTTTGTGTGTGTGTGTGTGTGTGTGTATATATATATATATATATATATATATATATATATATATGTGTATGTATATATATACATATATATATATATAATTATCATAATCTTCATCATCATCATCATTATCATCATCATTTAATAACGGTTCTTAAATGATGATATATAAATATATATATATATATATATATATATATATATATATATATATATATATATGCATATATACGTACATATACATTTAGACTGTTTATTTATCCATCCATCTCTCTCCCCCTCCCCCTCTCTCTCTTTATATACACATATATACATACATACATTCCCATACTCACAAACACATACATACATTCCTATACACACAAACACACACATATCATACATGTATTCACATACATAATGTGTGCATGTGTGTGGCGATATTAACACACCCAAACACAAATGCTACAATATATATATATTCACATGTGCGAATTTATCTTGATATTTCGTGTAAAGTAAATAAGACTCTGTTTCACCAGCTCTGATTCTAGTAAATACCAAATACCAAACAACAAGAATAACAATCACACAGCATGCTGTTAATATCCTGGAAGCATTTTAAGATGAAGCAGTCTAGCTATTATAACTAATATAATTCATGTAATAGGTTTACTTTAATAAAATGTAATCTTCATTGAAAGATTAATTCAAATTTTTCAAAGTCTCACACACAAATACATGTGTATTTATGTATGTATGTGTATGCATAATATATATTAATATGACTGCCACTGCCACGACCATCACTACTACCACCACCACCATCACCACCACCAACATTATCATCATCATCATCATCAGCAGCAGCAGCATCATCATCATCATACACACCCATCATCACCAGCAGTATCAACATCACCACCACCATCATCACCATCTCTACCACCACCAACACCAACACTACTACTACTACCACCGCCACCACCACCACCACCACCACCACCAACATCATCAATATCATCACCATCATCATCACACAACCCATCAAACACCAGCAGTATCAACATCACCACCACCATCATCATCACCATCTTTACCAACACTACAACCACCACCACCAGCCATTATCATTACCACGACCACCACCACTATCACCATAACACATCATCTCCACCACTACCACCATCATCATCACCACCACCACCATACCCACCCCACCCCCATCAATAACAACATCATCCCCCCCCACAACCACCACCATCATCAACACCACCAACACCACCAGTCTTCACGACCACGACCACGACCACCATAACCACCATGACCACCACCACCACCACCAACAACAACAACAATAACAACATCATCATCTTCAACAACAACACCATCATCATCATCATTGACATTAACTTCATCACGGCCATTCTACATTCAATTATTTCATCCTGGCATGGATTAGAAAGGTTGGCTCCAGCACAATGTCTCGCCACTTGTCATGCTCCTTC